>NW_017671963.1:153217-173588 GCF_001879085.1 Nicotiana attenuata | reverse complement strand
CAATATAAGATAAGGAAAGTAAGAAAGAGAAAGCGTTGTTGAATTATTCCCTCTTGCTGGTCGGACAGTCCTTAGTTGACCTTTGTTGGAATTTCTTTTCCCCTTGCCGGCGATGGTTTGTCAAATATTTTGCTATTTTTGCCCCTTAGATTGTGACTGATTAGTTGGGGAGTCAGACTGTTAAATAATATTGAGGATCGGGTTGCACGCCGCAATGTATATGATGTGAGCGAATTCGGGTTGCGCGCCGCAACAATGATACATGATAGTATATGGGTCGGGATTGCACGAGCGCAAACAATGATATGTGGAGGGGTTGCACGCCGCAACAATTGAATTATGGAGCGGGTTGCACGCCCAAACAATTAGTTGAGCTATGTGTTTACATTTGAGTATGATTCCTTGTTCACTGTGAACCTAAGTTTGTTTTAATCTGCGATATTGCTTATCATTATTGTAACTCCCCATAGCATGTTTTCCCCTCCCAATTTGTATAATTGTCTTGTGTTTCGATTTCGTGCCTGTATATTTATAACTGCAACTGTTTATTGGTGTCCAGTCTAGCCTCGTCACTACTTCGCCGGGTTAGGCTAGACACTTGACAGCACATGGGGTCCGTTGTGCTGATGCTACACTTCTGTGCATTTTTTGCACAGGTCCACGGTTTTGAGGACGCACGTAGCACATGCAGTAGTCGGGAAGCAGGCTTCATATCACGAGACTGAGGGTAGCCTTGCAGGCGTCCGCAGGCCCGGCGTCTCTTCTCATTGTTTTCTTTTGACTGTTGCCTCCTTGTTCGAGAGAAGACAGTATGTATTCTTTCAACCTTTGATTTAGTTTTTCTTCAGTGTTCTGATAATTGTGACACCAAATCTTGGGTAGGAGTTGTTTGTGACTATTTGCGTTTTTAAATTATCATTTTAAGACAGACTTCGCCTATTGTTCTTATTTAGACTTTTGTCTCATATTGATGTTATAAACTGTTAAAGGAATTCTAGTGATGGAAAGATAATTAAGTTGGTTGCCTAGCTACCAACGAGTAGCGCCAACTCACGACTCTGATGGTGGGAAATCTCGGGTCTGACATATACAGGCTAAGCTAGAATTTCCTTAATACATTATCTAGAATCATATCAGACTGCATCCATAGGCTCAGTATAATAACTAGCGGGTGTCCTGTTCATTCTTTTAATGAGCCAAATTCATAGAAAGTTTCTTCTTCAATAACAACCAGTATCAAAAAGAAGATATGAATAACAGTGGAGCATGCTCAAAATCTTGTGCGGATCGTTTTTATGCATATTGCAGTCACCCCAATATTGTTTCCGACCTTCATTTGATCTGACAGTATAGTACATCATAATAGGAGAATATTTAACTATGTGAGGTCACATACCAACATTACTTATGCTGATCTAGTTGTATATCTTCTTGACCAAGTGGATCCATAGTTACTCCTACTTACTTACCTTTAAAGCATAGCCGTAAAAAACGGCAATATTTATGTCTACTCCTTTTTCCTAATTGAGAGGCCTTACACTAACCATGGACAATAAAGAAAGTAAAGAATATAGTTAAAAGATCTATTTCATTACTCCTATTATATTATTAAATATTATAATAAAAAAAAAAGAAAAGCAAACTACGGTGAAAAAAATTTGCCATTATGATCTATGTATCTTCAAAGCAAAAAAATAAGTTACAAAGCATTACATTTAAAATGCTTTTGTTGTAGTTTATTGTAACCATCATCACTTATACAAGAAAAATAACCATGACAAACTGGAAATAAGAAAATGAGGTTTACAAAAAGACAAGGAAGACAGATAAGCTAATCGACGGACACAGTCACATACAACCTATACATAATGAAAATTTTGTGTATCTGCAAATTGCTTCGCAAAAATAAAACTATAACAATGTAAACAAGCAAAGTACAACTATGTTGCTCTGCAATACATTAACAATACCATAATCAAACACTATTACTAGGATAATACCACATATGCATCAGCAGACGACAATCTATAAATTCAATATATGGACACTTTCAAATATTCATACTATACTAAAATTCAGATTATCCATAAATCAATCCATAACAAAATAAATGCGGTACATCTTGTCCGTCTCAATACTAGTAAATTCCACTCAATTACTAATTTCGATTTTCTACAGTTCAATCTCGCCCTTAGGCTACTAAAGTCAACATTTTTCGCAGTGAATGTTTGAACCTTTTGGTTACTCAATGCCACCCTCCAATTGCTTAAGTTGAAGCCTGATCTCAACAGTTTGTGAAAGCGTACGTGTTTTGATCTCCATAAACTTCATCATTGAACTTAAAGGAGTAAATCAAAAAATCAACATCAAGACCAATAAGTAAATTAAATATAAATTACTCAGTAACAAATTGAATAAATTATAACTTGATAGTTTAGAGATTGAACCTCAAAATGTAACCCAAGGATTGTCTCATGTTGTCTTTTTGCTCTTAGCTTTTAATCGTCTTTTTTGTGGTGCCGCTTCTTCTCTTTGCGTCAGTCTTTGATTTGTAATCTTCCGTTATCCACGTTTCGATTACCCTTTTTCTTATTGGATCCAGAACATTGATCATGAATCTCCAAAGAAGTGAGCCAACATATGTTACTAGAATCTTGGAACAAACTCCTATGGGTACCTTCTGCATATATTCACTCTGGAGTTTCAGTGATCTCAACCCTTCGCTTGAGATACCAAATATTTTCTAGCATATTTCTTCAGACCTCCGGCATCCAATTTGCATGCTAAAGTCATAACTGTAAATGATCTCTTTCAATCATCGTGTTAGCGAAGCCATAGATGCAAGTTGATGTTTTTTTATTTGTGCCACTCCCCAATACGCATTCCCCGTTGATAGCATCTTTGTCATCTTATCAAATATTATTGCTGCAGGATTATAAGCAAAATCCATCAATTAAAACAGAACTTTTTAGTGCATGGCAACATAAACCAACCCAAAGCATCTCAAACATATGACAACTGCTAACATATGGCATTTTCCATCAAGAATTGAATTGCCTGCTCCTAATTCTCCGCCCTTTCTCCTCTGAGGATTGTGAGTCTAGTGTCACAGGTGCCACTAATATTTCAGTATTGATCACCTGTTTTAATTCACTTTACTATTTTGAGCCAACGCTCCAAAGAATCAAGTCATTTCGTATACTTTCAATATTCGTATCACAATTCGAGCCAATGCTCCAGGAATCAAATGATCCTATTACCGTTCACATGTTATTCACAACATATAGAAATCCTCCAATAAACACGTAGTTCACAACCAAATCATGATAATCACATTATAAGGACTAACGGTCATGCTAGACACCAATGTATAGATACTCCTCACCATGCCTATACATCGTACTCGATCACATAGCAATTAGCAACAAGACTCAACTCATGTTCCCTCAAGCTAGGGTTAAACCAAACACTTACCTCAAAGCCTTGAAATCCACTTAATCATCAACTATCGCTTTACCTCGTGATTCCACCTCCAATACCGTGATATCTAGGCATAATTAATTCAACAATATCAATAAAGACTCAATGGCAACTTCTCATAGCCTAGATATAAATTTTCTAGCATTATTCCAAAAATATCAAAATTAGACACCGGGCCCACATGATCCAAACTCTAGGCTCGGACCAAAACCCGATCACCCATAACCCCACGAGTGCAAATACAAAATTTGTTTTAAGATTCGACCCCAAATTGAGGTTGAATCACCCAAAATTCTCAAAACCCTAACTCTACCCAAAACCCATAATTTCTACCTTGATTTCATGTTTTAGGGCTAGGAATTTAGTAATTAGATGAAGAAATAATGAGGGAAAGATGTTAAGATTACTTACCCAAAGAGTTATGGAGGAAGGAGAGCTTGAATTTCGTCTATGGAGGGTTTAAGAGGCGAGCCCGTGTGAAAAGAGTGAAGAAATCCCGTCACTGGTTCTGTTTTTAGGCTTTAAAATAACTGGGCGAATTTGCCCTACGCGATCGCGGAAATAGGGATGCGATCGCGAAGGGTACCGCTGACTGGTCATCGCGATCGCGTGGAGGGTTACGCGATCGCGTAGAAGAACTACTGGGGGTCCAAGGATTTGGCTTACGCGATCGCGTGGTTCAAGACGCGATCGCGAAGGAAGACGACTCAGTGCTATGCGATCGCATGGGGAAGGGCGCGATCGCGAAGAAGGAAATCCCTGTGAAGCCTGGAGGGCTGACTGAAAGGGCCTGGAAGACTGACCCATATCATAAGAATCCCTGCCTCCAGATGAGGCACCACTGAATCGACCTGAGTGACGGGGTCTCTTGTCTGACCTATGACCACCCCATGTGGCAGAACCATCTCGATCCTCCGGGCCACATTGGCCGCCTCCTGAAACGTAATATCACTACCTGCCTCTCTGGCCATCTGAAGACGAATGGGCTGGATCAAACCGTCGATAAATCTCCTCACCCTCTCCCTCTCAGTGGGAAGTATGACGATGGCATGGCGAGCTAGATCGATAAACCTGGTCTCATACTGAGTGACTGTCATAGACCCCTGCTGGAGGCGCTCGAACTGCCTCCGATAAGCATCCCTCTGAGTAACGGGAAGAAACTTCTCTAAAAACAACTCTGAAAACTGATCCCAAGTCAAAGGCGGCGACCCTGCTGGTCTGGCTAAACAGTAATCTCTCCACCAAGTCTTGGCGGATCCAGATAGACGAAAAGCCGCAAAATCGACTCCATTGGACTCCACAATGCCCATGTTCCGAAGAACCTCGTGGCAGCTGTATAGGAAATCCTGGGGGTCCTCAGAAGAATCTCCGCTGAATGTAGCAGTGAAGAGCTTGGTGAATCTGTCCAGCCTCCACAAAGCATCTGCGGACATAGCCGCTCCATCACCAGCCTGTGAAACTACCCCCGGCGGAACTGCCGCAGCTATCTGAGCCGGTGGAATCTGAGTCTGGGGAGCTACCTGCTCCGGAGTACGTGCAGCAGGAGTCTGGGCTCCTCCTCCAGCCTGGGAAGTGGCTGGTGCTACAGGAAGCAATCCTGCTCGGGTGACATTCTCCATGTGGCCAACCAATCGGACCATGGCGTCTTGAAGAACTGGGGTAGCAATAAACCCCTCTGGGACCTGAGCTGGGCCCACCGGAACTGTCTGAGCTGGGGCCGGAACCTCCTCGTCAAGGCTAACCTGAGGGTCTGCCACTGGTGTTGCTGCTGGTGGCTGGGCCATGCCCCTACCACGGCCCCTAGCACGGCCACGTCCTTTGCCCCTAGCGGGAGCTGCCTGGGGCTCGGACTGCTGATCGGAGGATGAGGAAGCGCGTGTTCTCGCCATCTGCGAAAGAACAGAGTGGAAATTCAATCAGCATTTAAGAAACCAAATCGCACGACAAGAAAGAACAAATGAGAGGTTTTCCTAACTCAATAGACTCTGGGGAACAAGTACAGACGTCTCCGTACCTACCCCTCAGACTCTACTAAGTTTGTCCGTGAGTTGTGAGACCTATGTAACCTAGTGCTCTGATACCAACTTGTCACGACCCGGATTTCCCACCATCAGAGTCGTGATGGCGCCTACTCGTGGTAGCTAGGCAAGCCAACTTAATTACCTTTCCATCACTAGCAATTATCTTTAACAGTTTATAACATCAATATAGAACATAAAGTCTAATAAGAACAATAGCGGAAGTCTGTCTTAAAATGATGAATTTAAAACGCGGAATAGTCAAAAACAACCTCTACCCAAGATTTGGTGTCACATTACTCACGAACCACTAAGAATAAACTAAATACAAAGGTCTGAAAGAAATATAACAGCTGTCTGTCTCGAAACAAGGAGGCAACAGTCTAAAAGAAAACAATGAGAAGAGACGCCGGGCCTGCGGACGCCTGCAAGGCTACCTCAGTCTCGTGAATATGAATCGCCTGCTTCCGAACTACTGCTGCTGCTGTTCCTCAAAACCTGGACCTGTGCAAAAATGCACAGAAGTGTAGCATCAGCACAACCGACCCCATGTGCTGGTAAGTGTCTAGCCTAACCCCGGCGAAGTAGTGACGAGGCTAGACTGGACACCACATAAACCTGTGCAGTTATAGATATACAGCGGAAATCGAATACAAAGCAATTACCAACATGGGAGGGGAAACATGCTATGGGGAGTTACAATAATAACAATAATCCAGAGTAACAACTAAAGCAACTTAGGTTCACAGTGAACAAGGAATCAATACTCAAATGTAAACACATAGCCTCAATAATTGTTGCGGCGTGCAACCCGCTCCATAATTACCATTGTTGCGGCGTGCAACCCGCTCCACAATATCATTGTTGCGGCGTGCAACCCGACCCATATCACTTATCATATATCATTGTTGCGGCGCGCAACCCGATCCTCATATATTATTGTTGCGGCGCGCAACCCGATCCTCAACATCATTGTTGCGGCGCGCAACCCGATCCTCAATATCATTTAACAGTCTGACTTCCCAAACAACAGTCACAATTAAGGGGCATAAAATAAGCAAATATTTGACAACCATCCCGGCAAGGGAAAGAATCCAACAAGTTCAACCAAACGTCCCGACAAGGGAATAATCAACAACGCTTTCTCTTTCTTACTTTCCTTATCTTATAATTCACTTTACTATTTTGAGCCAACGCTCCAAAGAATCAAGTCATTTCGTATACTTTCAATATTCGTATCACAATTCGAACCAATGCTCCAGGAATCAAATGATCCTATTACCGTTCACATGTTATTCACAACATATAGAAATCCTCCAATAAACACGGAGTTCACAACCAAATCATGATAATCACATTATAAGGACTCACGGTCATGCTAGACACCAATGTATAGATACTCGTCACCATGCCTATACATCGTACTCGATCACATAGCAATTAGCAACAAGACTCAACTCCTATTCCCTCAAGCTAGGGTTAAACCAAACACTTACCTCAAAGCCTTGAAATCCACTTAATCCTCAACTATCGCTTTACCTCGTGATTCCACCTCCAATACAGTGATATCTAGGCATAATTAATTCAACAATATCAATAAAGACTCAATGGCAACTTCTCATAGCCTAGATATGAATTTTCTAGCATTATTCCAAAAATACCAAAATTAGACACCGGGCCCACATGGTCCAAACTCTAGGCTCGGACCAAAACCCGATCACCCATAACCCCACGAGTGCAAATATATAATTTGTTTTAAGATTCGACCCCAAATTGAGGTTGAATCACCCAAAATTCTCAAAACCCTAACTCTACCCAAAACCCATAATTTCTACCTTGATTTCATGTTTTAGGGCTAGGAATTTAGTAATTAGATGAAGAAATAATGAGGGAAAGATGTTAAGATTACTTACCCAAAGAGTTATGGAGGAATGAGAGCTTGAATTTCGTCTATGGAGGGTTTAAGAGGAGAGCCCGTGTGAAAAGAATGAAGAAATCCCGTCACTGGTTCTGTTTTTAGGCTTTAAAATAACTGGGCGAATTTGCCCTACGCGATCGCGGAAATAGGGATGCGATCGCGAAGGGTACCGCTGACTGGTCATCGCGATCGCGTGGAGGGTTACGCGATCGCGTAGAAGAACTACTGGGGGTCCAAGGATTTGGCTTACGCGATCGCGTGGTTCAAGACGCGATCGCGAAGGAAGACGACTCAGTGCTATGCGATCGCGTGGGGAAGGGCACGATCGCGAAGAAGGAAATCCCTGTGAAGCCTGGAGGGCTGACTGAAAGGGCCTGGAAGACTGACCCCTATCATAAGAATCCCTGCCTCCAGATGAGGCACCACTGAATCGACCTGAGTGACGGGGTCTCTTATCTGACCTATGACCACCCCCCTGTGGCAGAACCATCTCGATCCTCCGGGCCACATTGGCCGCCTCCTGAAACATAATATCACTACCCGCCTCTCTGGCCATCACGACTCTGATGGTGGGAAATCCGGGTCGTGACACCTTATCTTCTAACAACACTCTAGAATATCTAGATATGTCTTATCTTCCCACAACATTCTAGAACATCTAGATATATCTACTAAATAAATATCAAGGATACTACACTAAGACATTCTAGAGAATTCTATATATTTCCAAAAAATCAACTTTATTTTTTTCAGAGTTCTGTCCTTTCTTCAATGCAAATAACCCATCGGTTAAAACTAACCATGGTCCTATACTATAAAGTTAGATCTTAGAACCGTAAATGGATAACCAATTAATTAAAGACTTACTTTTTTCCAACCCAAATATTGAAACTTGGGTTATATTTCAACCCAATATAGGAAAATGTTCAAAATAATCTTTGAGATTCACATCCAACAGTAGCGCTAAAGTACCGAACGCCAGAAGTGAGCCGATTAGTTGAGCTATTATGTACAGAGGTGCCTGCAACACATGCATATGATGTTAAATACATTTTGCTACTATTCTAAACCAAGACTAAAAATCTAACAAACAATGTTGACAAAAAAAAAAAAAAAAAAAAAAATCAGAAACTGTACCTGCTGCAAACTCTAAATCAAACCAATAAATTACCATATGATTCTATGTCATCTAAAGGTAAATCAGAATTCAAAACAGTTTACCTTAAAAAGAAAAATACTAAAATTAGTACGTACTAATTTCCATGGGAAGCGACGAAAGATAGTGAAAGTGATAGTAACAGCAGGATTAAAATGACCTCCTGATACTTGTCCCAATGAGTAAATCATCACCATCGCAACTGCTCCCCATGTCATGCTTATCCCTGGAGACGTTACGCTCTCATCATCAAATAGCCTATTCATTACAACTGATCCAAACCATGCAAATATAATGAAGTATGCGCCAATTGCCTCTGCAATCAACTGGAAACAAATTAAAAATAACCGGGTTTAAATCATTTAAGGGAGTAGGATACAAATAGTATTCAGTGAGGGATATATGGGGCGTGGATATAATATTTAAAAATTGAATTCAGTGTTTTTGAATGGTAGTCTTTTCGTGGAGATTATTGGGAATGGAAATGTGCCTGGGGTTAAGAATAACGACAAAACTGCCTTCTGTCTGTTGCCATGATGTATAGGTAGGGATTGTTTCATGCTTGAAAAACCCGTTCTGCGCACTCTATCCCCATTTTTAGGGTCCCCATGAACCAATTTTTAGTATTCGTGTTCGCCTTCTTTCTTACTTCCCTTCCACACGGAAGGATCATGAGGTTCTTCCAACATATATATACGGGGGTTCAACTGTTTAGTAGGTAGGGATCGGGACAGGCGGATCCAAGGAATTTATTCCTGATCTATTCATTTCAGCCTTAGAGGATTGAGCTTTTTAAGAGCGCCGCACTGCGATTGAATGGCGAATTTCAATCATGAAGAGAAAAGTCTAGTTCTCTTTTCATTTGAAAGGGGAATGGATGTCTTATTGAGAGTGATTACAAAAGAACCTTTTCATAGAGGAGAGCAATAGGCCGGTTTGAAGAGCATAACATAAATATGTGAAAAATTACTGAAATTTCAACAAATAGTAAAATTTAAACTCATGATTCAAGTGTGGAATGGGTTCAGTTATGGAAACCTTAGAAGTTGAATCCGTCAAATTTAAATTTTCAATTCGCCTTGCGAAAGAACCTAACCTTTTGTGCTAGTGCAACAACCGAATTAGCTGATGAAGAAAGCCCTATGTTAGTATAAGATTGGGACCTAAAGATATTGGCTGCATGGGCATCTTCTTCCATTATATATGGTGATTTCTTCTTCTCAGTTATCATCCATTTTCGCCTCAATTGGTTTACATAAAACAGGAAATTAGAGGCATAAAAGCATAAAGGGTTCTCAATTTATTTTCTTCTATTGTCTACCAAGATGAGGATATTATAAGGATATGATGAATAGTTGGAGAATTTGTTCGATCCCGCTGTATATTAGGATCTCTAGAGCTTCATACTTCGATTCAGCCTTCCAGTTTTCTTTGAATATTTGTATTATCTTTCGGTTTAACTTATATACCAGTACGTTTTTCTTCACATTTTCGCAAAAATTGTGGACGAGTGCCATTTTTTATAATTATTTTTTGTCTATAACGTTCATGAACTATGTATTCTAGGTGTCTTAACTAGATTAAGGGTGTGTTTGGTACGAAAGAAAATATTTTGCGGAAAATATTTTTCGGTTTTCTTATGTTTGGTTGGATTAAATGTTTTGGAAAACCTTTTCCTGGTAAACTCATTTTCCTCCAATTGGAGAAAACTGTTTTCCCTATCAAAATAAGATAGAATATTTTCCAAATCTTTTTTATTTCCATCCCCACCAACCCCCACCCCATCCATCCCACCCCTACCCACCCACCCCAACCTCTACCCCCACCACACCCACGCACCCCAACCTCGCCCACCACCCACCCTATATAGAAATATTATTAAGAGTACTTTCTTGTCATGTGGTAAATAAAGTTTTTTTTTTTTTGTGTTTTGTTTATTTCAACAAAATGAGTATATTCTTTTCATGATGTAGAAAAAGTATATTCTTTCATTTGAACAAAATCAATACTTCTTTTTTCATGATGCAGGGAAGGTATTTTTTTCATTTTAACAAAACGAGTATTTTCTTTTTATGATGTAGAAAAAATATTTTCTTTCATTTCAAAAAAAACGAGTATTTTCTTTTCATGATGTAGAAAAAGATTTTTTTTTTATTTCAACAAAACCAATACTCTTTTTTCATCATGTAAAAAAAGTATTTTTTTCGTTTCAACAAAAATAAGTATTTTCCTTTTTTTTTGTTATAGGGCTCTGATTAAAAAACATTACTAGTTAATTACAGAAGTTGGAACTAAGCGGTATGTTACAGTTACAGTTACATTAGGAACTAAATGCGATAAAGTAAAAGTGGGGGAATTTGCAAAAGGTAGAACATCAGTAGTCTGTGGATCCGTGATTGTCTTCCCAAACTTGGCCAAAACATCCGCCATACCATTACCCTCCCTGAATGTGTGTTGAAGTGTAGTCACCTGACGGTCATGGAGCATCAACCTGCATGCAGTAATTAAATGTGAGTATTTTAATGACCAATGTGAAATGAGGTGTATCAATATCTGGGAATCTGTTTCCACTAGTAATAGTTTGAGGTTTCGAGCAGTCGCTATGTGAAGACCATGGTATAAGGCTTATAGTTCAGCTTGCATAATATTAGTGTGGAGTATGTGCTTTGTATAGCCATATATTCAGGCTCCCGAAGCATCCCAAAAAACTCCAGCAACTGCTCTTCCATGATGGGAACATTCATTGAAAGCGCCATCAATGTTCAACTTAAGATAGCCGTTAAGTGATGGTTGCCATTTTATTGGAATAAGATATGTGAGCTTGTGTTTTTATGTAATATTGTTAGTTAAGTAGTAGAATTGGGTAGCCTGATTGATGATGTTGTAGATGCTAATCAGAGTGTTTGTATGATTAAAGACATTATTATTACGGTTAGTCCAAATGTTCCATAGGATGATTGGGGTCAAAATAGTTAGTGGCACATTGGTCATGGAAATAATGGGCAGGTTGCCTGGGAATGCATAAACTGAAAGGAGCGTATAGGGAGCGGGATATTGAAATGTTGCCATATAGTTGTAGCGATGTTGCTACAAAAGAAAATATGGTCAATATCTTCATGTGCTTGACTGCACATTTTACATGTAGTGTCCAGTGATATTTTTAGGTGGTAGAGAAAGGATAGAGTGGGTAGTTTAGGATGTAGCATGATCCATCAAAAGTGTTTAATTTTGTTGGTGGAAAGGACCTTCCAAACCCAAGAATACGGACAGTAAGATTGGTGATGGGTTAAGGGAAGTGTTACTAATTGGTAGACTGTGGAGGTGGAGAAATTCCCTGTGGTGGAGTGATTCCAAAATGATTGGTCTGTAGAATTTGGAGAATGGTTTAACATGGAATCAGTGATGAGGTTGGATAGATAGGGTGATAGGACAAACGAAAGTGGGGAGAGATTCCAAGTTCCATTGGTAATGATAGTGTTTAGAGAGTGGTTTGCCTCACGTGAGAGGAGTGGTCCATGGATGAGCTGTCGTAAGATGGTGTTTGTAGGTAACCAGTAATATTTCCAGAGCTGGATATGGTTATCATTTGCTATATTCCAGCCCATGCCCTGTTGGTACTAGAGGTATGCTTTGATCATGCTTTTCCAAATATATGAAGTAGAGTTTCTAACGATGGGAGTTAATCTAGAAGGTAGGAAATATACTGGGGAGTGATATTTAAGGCATAGTGTAGAATCCCAAGCCCCAAAGTGCATCATGATTTTTGTAGTAACGCCAAAGAAGACCATCAAGTAAGGCTATGGCTTTTTGGATATAATTTAGGTATCCCTAATCCACCATATATTTTAGGCGTAGTAATCTTATCCAGTTAATAAGGTGTAGTTTGTGTTTGTCTGGGGAGGAGCCCCATAGAAAATTTTATTGAATACGATTAATATGATGGATCGTCTTGGGTGGTAGAAGATTAAGCTGCATAGCATATGTAGGGATATAATTGAGAATGGAATGGATGAAGATTGTTCTACCAGCAAATGTTAAAAACTTATTTTTCCAGCATGCGAGCCCACGAGTTAATTGGTCGAGGAAATACTGATAGTCAGTAGAAGTAGGTTTTGTGTTGGTGATAGATATTCAAGGTATTTTTCAAAGGTAGTGGTGGAGTTCATATTAAGGAGCGATGAGATGGTAGTCTGAGTAGAAGATGGTACATTATCGGAGAAGAGAATCTAAGATTTGGTGAAATTAATTCGTTGTCCATAGTTGATATTAAGCTGATTGAAGATGTTGATGACGGTATGTGCATTCTTTTCATCAGCTTTAGCGAATAAAACTAGATCATTAGCAAAGAGTAAGTGAGAAAGGGTGGGGGGTGATGATCTAGAGATTTTGACAGGTGTCCATTGTAGTATGTCAACAACTTGACCAATTGGGTGTGAGAAGGATTCCATACAGATGATAAATATGTAGGTACTTAATGGATCTCCCTGTCTAATGTCACATGTTGGTTAAAAATTGTGTAGGTTTACCATTTATGAGTATTGAGATAGAAGAAGTAGAGACACAAGACATAATTAGTTTGGTGAGATGTGATGGAAAATTTAATTGTTGGAGGGAGTATTTGATATTCCACTAGGTCGAAAGCTTTCTCAATGTCAAATTTTTAATAACATGTTGCCTATTTTACCTTTCTGTCGTCTATAAGAGTGCACAACTTCTTGAACTATGATAGCGTTATCGACTGCTCTTCTTCCTGGTATGAAACTACTTTGAGTTGGGCTAATAAGTTTAGGTTAAAAACGTCCTAATACGATTAGTAATGATTTATGTAATAGTTTTATATTGTATTACATAGTCCGATAGGACGATATTGGGAAATGTTTTTAGGGTTTTGCACTTTTGGTATAAGTGTAAGAAAGGTTTTATTTAGATAATTGGGGATGATAGTTGAGGTAAAAGCAGTTGTACAAGTTGTAATTACAACTAGCATTGTATCCTCCCAGAATTTTTGGAAGAAAATGGGATGGACGAAAATAGGATGTACGCCATCCGGTCCGGGTGTTTTTAGTGGCTTAGACGATTTTATGGCATGGTAAATTTCACTCTGTGTCAGTGGTTGTGCTAGTGTTTGATGAGTATCATTGGATACAACATTAAAATAATGTAGTATAGGTAAATTTGAACTGGATGTGAGTTGAGTAGGTTTTTGAAGTGGTTAGTAATTGTGGCATAAATGGTGGTCGAGTCGAAAGTCCAATTACCAACAGGGTCAACAAGACCTAAAATGCGATTGCGCTGTCGTCGTTGGATAGTAGTTAGGTGACAAAATTTAGCGTTTGCATCTCCTTCATTTAGCCATTGAACACGGGATTTTAATTTCCAAAAATCTTCCTTGTATTGTAGTACTTAGTAGATTTAAGTTTGTTAGCGGTCTATTTTCTAAATTGTAGTGAATTGCATTTTTTTTGTTGTGGATTCATCCGTTGAATTCTAGATAAACGGGCGATAAGAATTCTTTTTTTGTGGAATATATTACCAAAAGTAGTAGTGTTCCATTCAGTTAGATGAGCAATAAAGTTATTAAGGGTATCAAAGTACGATTGTTCATCAAGCAATGAGAAGATACAATATGACGAAAATCAAGGTGATTTAACCATATCGTTTCAAATTTAAAATTTGAGATGGGCTTGGGAAGGTTTTTGTAAATTAAGTAGTAGTGGGCAGTGATCTGAGTGGTGCGGGGGAGGTGTAGTACGGTAACATCTTCAAATAGTTTTAGCCAAGCATCATTAGAAAAAAAATTATCTAGTCTTTCTAGGATTAGAGTATTAGGAATATTAGTACTAGTGTGAGCATAATTACGAATTCTTGGTTTATTTGTCCAAGTGAAGCGGGACCCAGTAAAACCAAGGTCCATCATGTTAATTGTATTAAGGCATTTGTTAAAAGAGGCAGACCTATTTTATTTAATAGGTTCCCCCGAATTTATTCGTTGTACAACATAGTTCATTAAAATCCCCACATAATAGACATGCAGATGTATGACACTTATTAAACTCTTCTAGATTATTTCATAGAACTTTTCTGTTGTTGTATGAATTGCTATCGTAAACAACCGATAATAATCATTTTGGAGATTTAGAACTAATCTGAAGAGTAGCATGAACCTCCTAGCTTGTGACAGCCACAGGGTCCACAGTCAAATCATTTGCATGCCAAAGTAGAACTATCCCACCGGAATGACCATTTGCTTCTACTTGGATGAGATCAGTAAAATCAAATTCTTGAAGTAAAGATTTGTGATTTTGCATTTTTGTCTCTGTGAGACACAAAATGGATGGATTGTTCCAATTAAGTAGGAAGCGAAGATTTTGACGGAATTTAGGCTCGGTGGCTCCCCTACAATTCCATAACATTATCATCATGAGATGAACGTTGAGTTGATGCCCTCCCTGCGGCAGTGATAATCTAGATGCATGAGGAGATATGGGTGGTGATAAAGAGCTTCTGAAAGGATCACGTCGTTGAGAGTAGGTATCATCAGTACGACATATTTCTCTTCCAAGGAGTAAGGGTCGTGGCGGATAATCAAGGAGGTTTTCTCCAAGTTCTGCAGGATGAATATAAAAAACTTTCTTTCGATATTTTTTGGCATGGATATCATTAGATAGTCGTTCAGTGTTATGGATTCCATAAAAGTCTTCGAGTGTGTACTTATTCGTTTGCTGGTTGTTGTTGTGGGTAGGACTCCATCGGTGGTGAAGATGGGGATGGCTGTGGATGCATTTTCATCAGGAACGAACAGGTTGTGGTCGACATGGGCCCCCCTCTAAGTTTTCTGGTTGTGCCACATACCAATCAAGTAGTTGTGTTGTGGGGGTGTATGACATATCTGCTAATGTTGATGGAGGTGTGTATTCCATTCTTGAATGTTGAGCAATTGTGCTTAGAGCTCCAGAGTGGTTATCTCCTGGTGCATGACCTACATAGCAATTTCCTATTGCATGGGCATGTAAATGCCCTGTTGGATGATGGTGGTTAGTGCTTCGTTGTTGTCCAATAGTATTGTAGCCTATTGCTGAAGTAGTGGTAGATCTGGCTGTGATGAAGGCATGGTGAGTTGTGGTGGTTGAATGAGCATGAGTGGTGAAGGTCGGTAGTTGAAGTAGTGTTGAATGGTTGGTTAGTATCCAATAGAGTGGAGCCTGTTGAGGTAAAAGATGGAGTAAAATTAGAGGGAGGATGTTGTAGTGGTTGATGTGAATGTTGATGTGGTAGTAACGCTGTCTGGATATGGGCGCCTGTAGCATGGGTAGTGGTGGTGATACATCTTCAGTTTCAGTAGTAAGCTGTGTTGCTTTTTGGTGGCGAATACTTGTGAGAACTATAGGATGTGGTATGGTGGTATTTGTATTGGGAGAGGAAAGGTTTGGTGGTGAAGGTTGAACCATGTTATGGATGAATTCAGAAGGAATTGTTGGTGCATTTTGCGCTGGCGTCAGGTTCATGATGCTTGAAGTGACCGGCATTTCGTGAATAGTGATAATTCCGTTGTTTGTGAAGAAAGGGTTAGTAGGTGTATGATGTGGTAGTTTTTGTAGATATAGGTTTGGTGAGTCAGCTTGAGAGGAGGGGAATTGTGGTTTTGTAAGTATGGGAGGTTCGTTGGTGGAGGAAATTGTCATATGCGAGGACAGGTGAATCTATAGAGTTGGAGTGGTTTATAGTCTTAGGTGGGTTTATGAAGACAATATAAGGTAGGCTATGATTGAGTTGTGGCTTGCATTTGTGTGTAGAGTTGGATTTAGTGATTTGTAGATTTTTTTTGTTTCAGTCGACGAGCTAAAGGATGTATGGGTTGGTTATCAAATCGGGATTCTGGGAGGTGACAATAGGTGTACTTGTAGGTATTGAGGTTGGTATTATGGCAGTATTCGTCATATGGGGAAGTGGAGATAGGGTTGGCGTGTGGGAAGGAGCAGATGTGAAAATAATTACGAGGGGGGGGGGGGGTGCTATACTGGTAAAGGTGGAAATAATTTCGGGAGGGTGGGGGGGGGGGGTGCTACACTGTTAGAGGAAGGGGGCATGTAGTTGTCAGGTGTTTCTTTGGGACTTGTGTACTGAAATCTGTTGGCTAAAGGAATTTGAGGAGAAGTTGTTTTAGTGACATGGGTCCCATTCATGTCAGGTTATTGATGTTTGTCTTTGTTAGGTTAAAAATCATTTTGTATGTTTGGGGGTGATATTATGGTAGTTTGGGAGGTGGTTTTGCATGTAGTTTTTGAATATGTTACTGTTTTCCATTGGTCCTAACTCTTAGGGGCTTGATTAGTGGTGGTTTGTGGTGATGTGTGTTTTTGGTAGGAAATAGATGGAGTATTAGCAGTAGCTTTAATACAGTGAGAGGAGGTGTGGCCTAAGCTGCAACAAGTAATACAGATTGAAGAATCATCTTCATAGAAAATTTGTTGAGATGGTTTCCTAAGACTACATCTTTGGGTAGTGGTTTTCCTATTGGTGCTAGAATACATAATCGAGCATAACGACCTCTAGTGGTATGTACCGTACAAGTATCAATTTTAAGAAGAGTATGTTGGCTCAAGAACAGGTGAAGTTTTGAAGATTGACAGAAGAACTCAGACATGGACCAGGTCCATCTTATGAAGCACAGTCATGATCGACCCAAACATGTAAGACGAACGTGAAGGAGATAAATCTAACTTATCAGAAGTAATATCTCCTGATCTGATCGAAAAGGTTGCATATTGGATAAGGAGAGAAAGACTCCTTACATCCCCTTACATGAAGAGAACACAGTTTAAGAAGAGGATAGTGTTAGAGTATGAGATCAACTAGAACTCTTCTACGATAGAAGAGTAGCATCTGTATCCCAGTCAATCTCTAATTACTAACCCAATAAATATTAGTGTTGTTCTCTTTTACAGGTTGCACAAAAATGCAGAAGTTAAACGTGAATTGAGAGCAAAAGAGCAAGGCGATTTTGCAAGCAATTTATGTGTGATTCAAGCGTGCAATCCTGAAGCTACTTGAACAAGATAGAAGAACCAGTTCCAAGTGTCTATCTTTTATTCTAGTTCAATTGTAGTAGGTGATTTTACTTTTTAACCTTTCAGCTTTTTGTAGAAGCAATTGTATTAGGTACCTAGAGTGCTCAAGTTAGAGTTAACTTGAAGTTGTCGCAACAGTTGAGGCTATGTGCCACAACGGGATTAGAGTTAATCCTTAGGTTTACAAAGAGTTTTGTAAATGCTGTTTTGGCTCAGTGATTTTAGTGGAAGTTTGGGAAAATCCTACTGAGTAGTAGGTCGTGGTTTTTTTCACCTTTTGAGCCAGGTATTTTCCACGTAAAAATCTCTTTGTTCTTTATTTTCTTTACTTATTATTCCGCAAACAGTAAGAGTTGGAACGCATAGAAGATCCAGGTCCTCCTATAGTTCAGTTAAGCGAAAATTGGGTACCACACAAATCACCCCTCCCCCCTCTTGTGTAGTATTGAAGTACAAAACATCAATTCGTATCAGAGCGGGTTATCCTTGAAGAGGTTAACACCTTAGGAAAAGATCAAGATGAGTGCACCACCTGAAAATTGGGAAGGGCAATCCACTGCTAGGCCTCCACTCTTTAATGGTCAGTACTATTCTTGGTGGAAGAACAGGATGAGAGATCACATCATAGGAGAAGATTATGAACTCTGGGACATAGTCACTGATGGTCCCCTGGCAACTACAAAGAAGAATGCTGAAGGAGTGGACGTGCCAAAGACAAGAGCTGACTGCACTGCTGAAGACTTGAAGAAATGGGAAAAGAATGCCAAGGCCAAGAACTGGCTTGTGTGTGGACTGGGTCCAGACGAGTACAGCAGGATTCAAAGTTATACCACTGCTAAGGAGATATGGGACACTTTACAAGTGGCTCATGAAGGAACTCCTCAAGTAAAGAGATCAAGAGGAACACTGATATATTCTCAATATGAGAATTTCACTATGAAGGAAGGAGAAACTATCCAGGAGATGTACACAATGTTCACAACACTAACAAATGAACTTAAATCTCTTGGGAGAATTATCCTTGAAGAAGACAAGGTTGAGAAAATCTTGACAAGGGTCTTACCAGTAACTTGGGAAAGCAAAATCACTGCCATTCAGGAATCAAAGAACATTGCTACTCTCAAGTTGGATGAACTGATTGGAAATCTCACTGCCTTAGAACTGAGAAGGCAAACCATGAAAATGGATGCACCCAAGAAGGAAAGGAGTCTGGCTCTCAGAATAGCTGAAGGTGCAAATCTGGAGGATGATGAAATGGCCATGATCACAAGAGATTTCAAAAAGTACCTAATGAGAGGAAAGGGTTCTTCAAGAAGTACAACTTTCAACAAACCAAGGGCTACTGAGAAACAGACCAACGAGGGTTGCTACAAATGTGGCAAGACTGATCACATGATCAAGAACTGTCCTCAGTGGGAAATTAAATGGAAGAAGGAAAGGGCTGAACGAAGGAACATGAAGAAGTAACAGGTTCAACCCAAAAGGAACAAAGGTTCAACAAAGTCTATGGTTGCTGCTTGGGGAGAAACATCAGATGAGGATTCAGAAGATGAAGCTGGAGATGAACAAGCACTTATGGCCATCGGAGAATCAAATGATGAACAAGAGGTAAGTATGATTCATCTCAAAGACAAGATTAAATTTCTGTCTAAAGAAAGGTTATCTGAACTATTGCTAGACTTCATCGATGAGTCTGAGATAATTAACAATAAGAAGGAACAACTGTCTAGGGAGTGTGTGATCTTAAAAGCCAAGTGCAAAAATCTAGAATCTAGGGCTAATGAGAGTGACAGTAAAAATACCGAGTTGAAGAATCAGGTTCTTGAACTCGACACCTGTGTCTTAGATCTGAAAATTTAAAATTGAAACTAGGAACAGGTACGAAGAAAGCTGATCACACACATCTCACCTTAGAAGAAAACCTAGGAAAAATGAAGGACATTTTTGGGTTCCTAAGACTAATCCCTGATTTCTTTTTGCAGGTCCAAGTGAAGGGAAGTAGCCAAATATGGTACATGGATAGTGGCTGCTAAAAACATATGACTGGAAGCAAGAACCAGTTCCTTTCACTTGAGGACTTAAAAGGAGGTAATGTCTCCTTTGGAAATGGGAAGAAAGGTGAGATTATTGGGGTTGGAAAGGTAGGTAAGACAGACTCACATTCCATTGAGAATGTCTACTTGATAGATGGCTTGAAATATAGCCTAATCAGTGTGTCACAACTGTGTGACAGAGGTAACCTTGTAGCATTTACCTCTACCAAATGCTTTGTGATTAATCTTACCACTGACAAGATTGTTTTGCAGGGAAAAAGAGTTAACAATATTTACATTGTAGATTTGTCCACTCTTTCAGAAAATGAACTCACTTGCCTGAGTGTGTTGGACAATGATCCTCTCCTGTGGCACAAAATACTTGGTCATGAAAGTCTGAATCAACTCAACAAATTAGTCTCCAAGGACCTGGTGATAGGGTTACCTAACATCAAGTTCAAGGAAGACAAAGTTTGTGAGGCCTGTGCAAAGGGGAAGCAGGTAAGATCATCCTTTAAAAGCAAGAAAATGGTAAGCACAACCAGGACGATGGAACTGGTTCATATGGATCTCTGTGGTCCTATGAGAACATTGAGCAGAGGTGGTAAGAAATATGTGATGGTACTTGTTGATGATTATTCTAGGTTTACCTGGGTACTATTTCTAACATCCAAAGATGAGGCATTTGAAATGTTTAC
>NW_017671963.1:151555-151800 GCF_001879085.1 Nicotiana attenuata | reverse complement strand
CTTAGAAAATTCTATCCGTTTGTTTTTGAACCAGTTCCGTCCGCATTAGAACTCTAAACCACAAAATTTGCCTAAAATCTAGGAAAGCTTAACCGTTCATTCAAACCTGAAATTTCAGGTTGATTAGACCACTAGTTGAACACTGCTAAAGCTGTCGTTATACATTAAATCTGTATTTCTCTTAAAATACGCATCATTACCTCCTGCCATATTCATAATACCAAACCGTCAAAACCCCTCTTCAC
>NW_017671963.1:92823-150960 GCF_001879085.1 Nicotiana attenuata | reverse complement strand
AAAAGTAAACAAGTTCGTAATTTTGAAGATGAGGAATGGAGTGGGAAGAAGAAGAAGATGAGTCTGATGGTAGAACAAAACAGTCTTGACCTATGTTTGGACTAAAAGAAAATTTTGGAAGGAAGATTGCTAAAAGATTTGATGGAACCAGGGATGGTTCGTTTGGTTGACACATTGGCTGTTCAGGGCTGGAAGGACATGGTCCTTCAGATGGATGGGAGATTGGCCAGAAATGAAATTATTGAATTCATGGAAAATGTTGAAGTCAAAGATGGCAAGGTTACAAGCAAAGTCAAAGGAGTTCAAGTAACCTTTGATGTAGAGAAACTGGGAGAGATACTAGACATCCCTGCTGAGGGATATGATGATTACACCAGACAGGGATGGCCAAGTCTGGATTCTCTTCCATCTGCCCTTACAATCACTAGGAACTTCTGTGATGTTGAAGGAGTGAATGAGGCCAAGTTTGTGCACAATAGTGAAATGAAGCCACAGCACAAAGTCCTTTTTGAGTTTGTCAACAAGTGTCTACTGCCAAGGCAGGAGAGAAGGCATATTGCAAATTATATGGACTTAGTTTTGATGGAGTGCCTCCAAAGTGGAAGGCAAATTAACTGGCCTGCATTCATCATCAAGCTACTGGACAGGGTCATAAATGGCACCAAGGCTCATGCTACCCCCTATGGCTTTATTCTGACTACAGTTCCAGATAGGTGCAATGTGCCTCTGAAAAAATGGGAAATGGCCTCAAGCAAGGACTACTTTGGCATTAATACTCTGCTTGCTTGTGATTATTTAGTCAATGCCATCCCAAATGAACCTGGTTTATCCAAGAAGACTCCTAACAACAGTAAAGTCAGGGCTCTTGTTTAGGAAAGTGAAGCCAAGGATGCTGAGATAGCTAGGCTAAAGGCTCGTGTGGCAGAGGTGGAATCTGAGAGGGATGCTCTTAGGACTGAGCTTGCTAAGGAAAAAGAGAACAATGATGGAATTCTTCACAATATGCTGAATCTTCTCCAAACCTAGAACCAACCCTCTAGCTCCCCCAAGCCTTAGGAATTCTAGCCTTTATCTCCTGAACCTGTCAGTACCTTCAGTGATCTTTTAGCTCATGTTTTGAATATTTTTGTTTTCTGGTTGTGGATTGCGGTAGCAACATATCTTCTATCAATGATATCTACTGTCTTTGCTCTTGATAAATGTTAATCTTTCCTTGATAGTTTAAATATGTTTGCTTGATTACTGATGATTAATCCATGATTGCACTTGCAGTTGCCCTAGTGGCCATGAGTACTTATTAAAATCTGGGACTCATACTTTGTATGCAACTTTTTGATGATGCCAAAAGGGGGAAGAGATATTGTTGTTTACATATTCTGAATAAGTGATATTTATAACCTAATTAACCTGGTCCTTGATGATAAGTGAATTTTCTAAACTTAGTATTGATGGTTAAAGCTGAGTTCGTACAGGATCCAAGTAAGTAAAAAGCACAGAGCTTGTCATCATTTGGCCCAAGAACAGGTTAAGTTTTCAAGACTGACAAAAGAACTCAGACATGGGCCAGGTCCATCTTATGAAGCACAGTCATGATCGACCCAAACATGTGAGACGCACGTGAAGGAGATAAATCTAACTTATCAGAAGTAATATCTCCTGATCTGATCGAAAAGGTTGCATATTGGATAAGGAGAGAAAAACTCCTTACATGAAGAGAACACAGTTTAAGAAGAGGATAGTGTTAGAGTATGAGATCAACTAGAACTCTTCTACGATAGAAGAGTAGCATCTGTATCCCAGTCAATCTCTAATTACTAATCCAATAAATATTAGTGTTGTTCTCTTTTACAGGTTGCACAAAAATGCAGAAGTTAAACGTGAATTGAGAGCAAAAGAGCAAGGCGATTTTGCAAGCAATTTATGTGTGATTCAAGCGTGCAATCCTGAAGCTACTTGAACAAGATAGAAGAACCAGTTCCAAGTGTCTATCTTTTATTCTAGTTCAATTGTAGTAGGTGATTTTACTTTTTACCTTTCAGCTTTTTGTAGAAGCAATTGTATTAGGTACCTAGAGTGTTCAAGTTAGAGTTAACTTGAAGTTGTCGCAACAGTTGAGGCTGTGTGCCACAACGGGATTAGAGCTAATCCTTAGGTTTACAAAGAGTTTTGTAAATGCTGTTTTGGCTCAATGATTTTAGTGGAAGTTTGGGAAAATCCTACTGAGTAGTAGGTCGTGGTTTTTTTTTTACCTTTTGAGCCAAGTGTTTTCCACGTAAAAATCTCTGTGTTCTTTATTTTCTTTACTTATTATTCCGCAAACAGTAAGAGTTGGAACGCATAGAAGATCCAGGTCCTTCTATAGTTTAGTTAAGCGAAAATTGGGCACCACACAAATCACCCCCCCCCCCCCCTCTTGTGTGGTATTTAAGTACAAAACATCAGAGTACCAACTAGGTTAGCAATTTTTCTAAGTATTTCTAGATCATAGTACTCAGTGGGTAGTTCTTGTAATCTAATCCAAATTGTGGACAGATTAGTACTTGCAGTTGTAGGGTTAAATTTAGGTTCCCATTCTATAATAGTGAGATCCTATAAACCACGGGCCATCGTAGAGAATTTTGAGATAGTTTTCTCTATTTGTGAATTTAATTAATAGTACTTGATCACGTCCAAATGCACACCTCAATAGAGATATGAAACGGTTTTATACAATAATAAATACCCAACTAGGAGTCGGGGTCGAATCCACTGGGAGTTATGATGGGAGCTAGGGGTATATATTCAAAGTAAGCAAATAGGCTATCTAGATTGCACTTCCACAATGAGATTTTATTTTCTATTTCTAATATTTATCTAATGATTGTAATATAAAGAAAGAAGACTAGAGATAATTATTTTTGTGATTTTTTCAATTGGATTGCCTATGGTTGTGACCATAACCTAAGTGTTTGCTTAATGGGATAAAGTCATTAATTCTTGTGTAGTTGATTTGGGTGTATTATAGCTCACAACTCTATATTACACACTCAATACCTCTCGATCGGAGAGTGATTTTTGCCCAATTTGGCTTTCTCAAGACCAAATGAATATCTACCAAAACAGTTGATAAGAGCTCAAGTCGAGTTATTACTATCTCTAGGTTGAACCCTTTAATTGGGTTAATCAATTTCTCAATTGACCCAATTCCTTGTTAGCTAAGTTATCCTAGACTAGGTTACCTTTTTCTTAAGTAGAGACTAAGTCAAATAAGCATGAATTAATGTTTGCAACCACCAATTCTACAATTGAAGCATGAACTAAGCTAAATAATAAACACCAAATCATACACAAGCACTAAATTAATCACCCATAAGGTTTACACTCTAGGGCTGGATCACAACCCTAGTAGAAGTCTAGCTACTCCTGATAAAAATTACAGAAAATAGAGAAGAAAAACTAATTAAACTCATAGTGGAAGATTAAAATGAAGAAATCTAATGTTAAAACACCAAAATAATGCAAAACTTCCTAAAGTAGTAAAGAAAAACGGCTACAGCAACATCAGAGGTTCAAAACTTGACCTAATTTGTGAAACTCGTCTATTTACACAGGGCTAAAAATCTCGGATAAAAATGCCCCTCAGGAGGTTTTGCGATCGCACAATTCCATGTGCTGTCCGCAGATTTCTTCATCTGGCAGGAAGTGGAATTCTGTGGCTGCACATTTCCGAACTGCGGCCGCGAGGCAATCTTCTGCGGTCCGCACAATTTAGGACTACGGCTGCAAAGCAACTCTTCTGCGGCCGCACAATTCTTGTGCGGTCCATAATTCACAGAGGCTCCTGGACTTGGTCTTTTTGCATAATCTCTGATCTTCGAGTCTTAGCCCAGCTTTGCGGGCGCACAATTCATGTGTGGTCCGCACTTTTTCGCAAAGTTCTGCTAAAATATTCCTCTTGGTTTACGGTTGCAGATGGAATTCTGCGGTCCGTATTTTTTTTGCGGACCGCACATTTGTGCTTCTACGCCCTTTATTGCCTTGTGCTTCGGAATACTCCTTTTTGAGTCAAGATCTAAAAGGTTCTAATAAGCAGTCAAAAACCCCACTTATCAACTCCCCCAAGCTTAAGTCTTTACTTGTCCTCAAGCAAATAAATTAGTGCCCACCTCCAGAAGTTAACGGTCATTACAGTTATCCAAGGGTGAGCCATTCATACCTCAGTTAGTACCAACAATTATCCACACCGCTCATGCATTATTAACAAGGCGACAAGCTAATCATTCATGTATATATAACTCTAATGTGACATTTGAGCTTCAAGAATTGACTTTACTCATCAAGGACTCTTATTCTATCATGTAAGCCACGGTGGACTCCAAACCCTTCCTCCTATACTTTCCATTTACCAAGCTAACTTAAGAAATTAGCACTCGATTCAAAGATTTATGAAAATCTCACTCATCTCTCTCAAAGAATGTGATGACCCAAAAGGCATCTTGGGTTCTAGAACCCAATCCGGTGTTCCGAGATTTGGGTGCGCAGTGCAGGCGCACTTCTGAAAAGGCCTTTATGTGGAAATTTGAGAAAAATAATAATTTTTGCCTTTAAAAGTTGATATAGTTGACTTCGGTCAACGCTTTGTGTAAACGGACCCTGCTCGTATTTTGACAGTCCTGGTAGGTCCGTATTAAAATATGAGACCTGGGCGTATGCCGGAATCGAATTCCGAAGTCCCTAGCCCGAGAAATGAATTTTTGATGAAAATTGTAAGACTGAAATTCTAATGATTTACAGAAATTGATTAACGTTTGATCTCATTGGTATCGGGCGCGTATTTTTTTTCGGAGCCCGGTATAGGTTTAATATAATATTAAGTCATGTCTGTGAAATTTGGTGAAAATCGGAGTTGATTTGACGCGATTCGGACGTCCGGTTGTGAAAATAGGAATTTCAAGGCGTTCTTAAGAATTTCATCTGTTTTGGTGTTAAATCCGTAGTTTTAGATGTTATTTTGGCGATTTGACCGCACGAGCAAGTTCGCATAATGTTGTAAGGCTTGTGTGCATGTTTGGTTTGGAGCCCCGACGGCTCGGGTGAGTTTCGGATAGGCTACAGAATGATTTGGACTTAAGAAATTTTGCTGGTATGCTTCAGGTCTGCAGACATCGCACGAGCCTCGCATTTGCGAGCAGAAGGACTGGGGGACCTTCGCAATTGCGAAGCTCAGGATCGCAATTGCGATAAGCACAGGCCGCATTTTCGAACAATTGTTCACATTTGCGATAGTAGCAGGCCCAGGACATTCTTTGCATTTGCGAAGGGATGTTCGCATTTGCGAACCCCTAATCGCAACTGCGATACCTGCAACTGTTCAAAAATTATTTTGGACGGGATTTTTCATTCATTCTCCTATTTTTCAAAACCTAGACCTCAAGAGGAAATTTTCCAAATACCATTTCTTCCCCAAATCATAGATACAAGTGGTTCGGAGGTGGAAACTAGAGGAAAAGCTGTAATTGAGCGTTAAGTTGGCCATTGGATTGAGGTAATTGTTGTGTCTAACTTTGATTTGAGGGATTAGGGATCCCCAACTTATCCGCTATGTGAAAATCCATGTGTGTGGCGTATAGGTGAGGTGACGAGTACCTATGTGCCGCCAAATTATCTGTTTAGCATGTTTCTTTCCCCGTTCTAAATATATTGTCTTCATGTCTAGACTTCTACATGCTTAATGGTGTTGAAGGTATTTACTATTTCGTAGTTTCATTGTATTACATAAATGGTTTAAGTTGGTTTATCGGTGTTTACTGTTATACTTTGGTTGGTCTCGCTGTGTAGTATTAATTGAGTGAATTTTCATAATTTGTATAGCCTTCTGTTTGCTTGGGTTTGGAGGCCTAAATATTGTGGAGGGTTTTGAGCTAAATTGTTAATTTCCTGTTCTTAATGTGTGATTGGTACTGATATGGTGGGATCGGGTAGCACGCCGCAATAGGAAGAATAAGGGTGATATGTTGAGGAGGAATAAGGGTGGAATGTGATTGTCTGGTGGGATCGGGTTACACGCCGCAATAGGAGGAATAAGGGTGATATATTGAGGAGTAATAAGGGTGGATTGTTATTGTACGGTGGGATCGGGTTGCACGCCGCAACAGGAGGAATAAGGGTGGATTGATACGGAGTAATAAGGGTGAATGTTCATATTGTTACTGATTATATGGCGGGATCGGGATGCGCGCCGCATCAGTTTATTGTTTATGTATCCCGCTTCTGCTGTGAATTTATTTCGTAGTTTTGTCTCTCACCTAAGGATTGGTTATAGCTTAGTACTGATAGATATTGGAGTTATGTATTCATTTTGCTGCAAGTTACTGTTTCATTTTGTTCCGTACTTCTTTTTCGCTTTATTATATATTGTATGCATGTTATATTATAATTGCCCCATGGTAGCCTCGTCACTACCTCGTCGAGGTTAGGCTCTGCACTTACCAGTACATTGGGTAGGTTGTACTGATACTGCACTCTGCACTTTCTGTGAAAATTTTGGAGCTGGTAGTGGCTAGAGGTTGGTTGCAGACAATTCATCTAGGAGACCCAAGGTAGTCCTGCTAGCGTCCGCAGGTCCTGGCGTCCCCTCCTATGTTTCTACATTCCTGTTTTACTTTTCTTTCGAGACAGATGTAATTTCTTTCAGAAAAATATTTGTAGTAATTCGTAGTATGTTCGTGAATTGTAACACCAGACTCTAGGTAGTAGTAGTAATAGCTACGGTATTGTGAATAGACAAAATTTTATTTACCTATTTCCACCTTTATTTCTACTTGATTTAGTCTGTTAAATTTTAATCCGTGAAATGTAAAGGAAAAAGGTTAAGGGAACTCTAACGTTGGCTTGCCCAGCGAGTACGATGTTAGGCGCCATCACGGTCCCGATGGTGGTAAATTCGGGTCATGACAAGTTGGTATCAGAGCGCTAGGTTGCCTAGGTCTCACAATTCACGAACAAGCTATGTAGAGTCTGAAGGATCGGTACGGAGACGTTTGTGCTTATCCCCCAGAGGCTGCAGAGTTTAGGAATAATTTCACTTCTATTCTTCTTTGTCGTGCGATTTGATCTCTCAATGCTTATTGAACTCTCTACTCTTGTTCTTTCGCAGATGGCGAGAACACGTACCGCTTCTTCGACGAAAGCTCGAAATAACACCCTTAAGGCCAAGGGCCTCCGCCAAAAAGAAGAGTTCGACCTCGATCGAACAATGACGGGTTAACATTTCGACAAAAGCTCAAAATAACACCCTTAAGGCCAAGGGCCTCTGCCAATAAGAAGAGTTCGACCTCAATCGAACAATGACGGGTTAACATTTCGACGAAAGCTTGAAACAACACCCATAAGGCCAAGGGCCTCCGCCAAAAAGAAGAGTTCGACCTCGATCAAACAATGACGGGTTAATATTTCGACGAAAGCTCGAAATAAAGCCCTTAAGGCCAAGGGCCTCCGCCAAAAAGAAGAGTTCGACCTCGATCGAACAACGACGGGTTAACATTTCGACGAAAGCTCGAAATAACACCCTTAAGGCCAAGGGCCTCCGCCAAAAAGAAGAGTTCGACCTCGATCAAACAACGATGTGTTAACATTTCGACGAAAGCTCGAAATAACACCCTTAAGGCCAAGGGCCTCCACCAAAAAGAAGAGTTCGACCCCGATCGAACAACGACGGGTTAACATTTCAACGAAAGCTCGAATAACACCCTTAAGGCCAATGGCCTCCACCAAAAAGAAAAGTTCGACCTCGATCGAACAATGACGTGTTAATATTTTGACGAAAGCTCGAAATAACACCCTTAAGGCCAAGGGCCTCCACCAAAAAGAAGAGTTCGACCTCGATCGAACAACGACGGGTTAACATTTTGACGAAAGCTCGAAATAACACCCTTAAGGCCAAGGGCCTCCGCCAAAAAGAAGAGTTCGACCTCGATCGAACAACGACGGGTTAATATTTCGACGAAAGCTCGAAATAACACCCTTAAGGAAGAGTTCGACCTCATTCGAACAATGACGGGTCAACATTTCGACGAGAATTCGAAATGATACCCCTAAGACCGAAAGCCATCGCCGAAGAAAACTGGGACTCGTGACGGGATGATACTTTGATATAAGCTCGAAAATAAAATCCCTACGGCTAAGGCCGCTATTAGAAAAAGAATCTGATACCTTTCGGACGTTGACAGATTAGCACCTCGACACAAGGTGAAAAGCATCGTCCCGTCAGACTAAAGCCGTCATCAAGGCTCTACTCAACCCGAGTGACCATGAAGTCCCCTAAGAAGCGGGAGGTCAGCATACAGAAATCTACTTTGCATCAAAAATACGAAGAGCAAAACAGGAAAAGGAGTACAGAAGGCGTGTAACAATGAAAAATCCTCTTCATACAATGCTACTGCGCAAACAGCCGCAAATTACCTACAGCTAAAACCAACAGAGTCCAAGAAAAGAACAATAAACAACAATAAAAAAAAGAGAAATAAAGATAGCAATTCTTTCACTCGGCACCATCTCCAGAAGATCCTCCCTTATCACCCGCACCCTCATCAGCTTCCGGCGTTGCAGAGTCATATCCACAGTTAACAAGAGCCTCTCGTGCCTTCGCCGTGCTCCTTCATATGCGGCCTCAGTAACGTTGCCCGCCTCCCACAAACTCTTGTAGATGTCCCGTTAGGCTTCCGCATGAACCCAAAGCTCGTGCAAATGACGAGGAACAGCGGCGGAGGAGGATTCGACTTGAGCTAATAATTGCTCCTTTTCGGCCTCAAGAACAGCGACCCGGTCTCCTAGGATCGATGCCTCTCGGTCAATCTCACTGATGCGCTCCTCAAGCCTCACTTCCTTCTGCGTGGCCGTCGCCCTCCCCGATTCATGCTCGGATCGGAGGACGCAGATGGTGATCTCTAAAGCCGCAGCCCTCGCCAAAGCGGATGACCAAGCACTCTCGATATTTTCCAAATCGGCAACTTTTCTCTCCAACTCGGTCAACTTCCCCATCCACTCCGTGCTCATCGCATCGACCTTGGTAAGGTTTTGATCCATCTCTGATTGCATGGACCTCAACTTCTCCTGAAGATATTCGCACTCTGCAGCAACCCCTTTTCCCTGCTCAAGCTCTTCGTTCTTTGCACGAAGTTGCTCCTCGAGTACACTACTTCTGCGGATAGCCTCCATCAGTTGGTGGTCCCTCTTCTCCAGCTCCTCGCCGAGGGATTGAGCATCAGGGTTCGCCTTCAGCCGCTCGTGCATCTCACGGCACTTATCGCGATAGCGCCGATATTTCCCCAGCATCGTCAGGAAAATCTTGGCCCGAGTATCAACCCTGCAAGAACTTTCAATCTCCACCATATACGTCTGAAAAACGAAAAGACAGGCTAAGGCCAGGCTAGCAAGAAAAACGAAGGGAACATGAAAGAAAAGTGAAATGTACCCTCAAGCCCATAGCGGCCACTTCGTGCATCAAATTAATATCAGGAACGTTCCGCAGAGCCTAGCTCTCGGCGGCGGAGCACAAGAGGTCAAACTGCGGCACCAGGTCCTCCGTATCTCCCTGAAGGTTGATATCCGACGGAATCTCAAGAATACGGGACGGCCCTCCTGCCAAAACCACTGAACGGGTAAGACCCTCCTCAAACATCCTAACATCATCAGGATCAATATCAGACTCGGATTCGTAGTCGTCGACCACGACACCCTTTCCCCTTTCTGCGGCCGAGGAAGAAGCACGACCAGGTACCGAGGACGAAGGCCCGTCCAAAGCAGTAGCAGCGGCCTCAGAAATCTGACCCCCAATCACGGCCAGTGGCAGATTAATCACAACGGTGGGAATCTCTGTCGATGGGTCAGACACAATAGCTGGCACCGTCTCTATAGGCGGAACGACATCAACTCCCGCCTCAGATCCCGTCAAGGGAAGGTCTTCCTCTAAATGTATCACGGCTGAAGGAGCCGTTTCGAACTCCACTCGCCGCCTCTTTGATGGCCCCTCCCTTTCCTCGGCACGGGAAGATTCCCTCACTGGGGAGGTGACAGGGGCTGAAATTTCAGGTCGAGGGGTAACCTCCGCGTGTACGGCCGTAGTCGTAGATTCGACTGAAGCGGCCCTCGATGAAGGTTGGGTAGTAGATGCCGAGGCAGGACGAGCGGACGAGGCAGGTTGATGAAAAGCTAATGGAGGAGCCCTCGCTCTCCGCACTCTTCCTGGTATCGACAAATATCACATAAGAAACCAAGTAAAAAGGGAAGGAGAAGGAATAGCGAACAAAGACGATATTACTCACCAGTAAGGGGCTTGCGACCATATTTCTCATAGAAAGACGACCATGTACGGACACCCGCCGTCTGAGGAAGGATGGCGCTCACCCACTCGCGGATACCATCAACAGGTGCAGGAGGTAGCTTCGCGACTATAAAAACATAGTTTAGTACTACCCAAAAGAAAGCAGTCAAACATCATTCCGACAAAAAACATAGAAACTTACGGGCGAAGTTCCATTTCTCAAGGAACCCCGTAGGATCCGCCACAAGGTGTTCGGCCCACACATAAAAGTAATTCTCGTAGAAGCGACGGTTGGCTCTATCGGCCATCTTCACCACCAGACTCTTTGACCCTCGGTGGCGCATGTGAATCATCGTGCCACAAATGAGTTGAGGGGAGAAAATATTGAGCATATGCCCCAAAGTTCTCACGACCAGCAAGCTCCGCAAACTTGAGGAGCATGAGGAATAATTTATACAGGTATGGCGAAAGTCGTGCTGGACATACCTCGTAAAAGCGGCAGAAATCTACCACCAAGAGAGGGAGAGGAAGCGTGTATCCGACAATAAAGGGGTAGGCGTAGAACGCGCAATACCCTGGACAGTCAAAATGGACTATGTCGTCCCCCACCACCGGCAGTATTTCAACGTGGCGAGGGATTCCCCACCTAGCCTTCAATTGTGCGATCCCCTCCTCAGTTATGATGAAGGGAGCAGGTTCCGGCTCCTCCCCGGCGGGACTGTGGAAATCGCTCCACGCTTTCCCAGGGCGAGGAAAAATCTCAGCCACCGACGGGACCTCCTCATCTTCTACCACTTCTGCTCCTCCAGTGGCCAGAACATCATTTTCCGGCGCCGGAGTTGTGTCAGAGAGGTCAGCGCGAGAAGAATCGCCAGCCATTTGAATCAATTTGATAAAGCAAAAGGATAAAGAAAAGGAAAGACGAAAATTCCTGGCTAACTGGAGAAAATCAAAAATTCGAAGTATCGGGAGGAAAGAAGATTCGCAAAGTTCTCTTAAGTAAAGGCAAAAAATATGTCAAATCGAATGGTGCAGTCCTATTTATAAGAGATATAAATTTTCCAAGCACGAAACCCAAGAGTCGCCAATTGAAGTTGATAGAGCATGAAACGGTTCAATCCACTGGGAACGTGTGTCGTAATGGCAGGTAACCATAAACAACGCTTCAAGATAAACGATGTTCAGGTTCCGAAACGACCGTAATGGTTCAAGGATATCGAAACGATGCCGTCATATTACTAGAATCTAAAGGCCATCCCCAAGGGGTAGGCAGTCAGATTTCTCTTACATATGTAACAATCATAATCCGCCTACCAGGCCCGACAAGAGATGACCCCGGTAGACGGAGGGACTAACTGTATTGGCCAAAATCTGACCGCTGCAGTCGGCCTAACCAAGATCCCGTCCAAGAGATGAGATAGTGAAAGACGACATGGTTTGCTCCAAAACCCCGTACTCACAATACCCGCCATGACAAAGAACGATACTCAGGGAATGACGAAAGCGGACGTGGTGCGAAAGTGTATTAACCCATAGTGAGGATTCCATAACTATATATAGGGGGGAGTCTTTCATTAAAGGGAGGGGCTTTTTCTCTCTCTTCCTCTCCTCTGTAATCTTCTTAGCAAAAGGAAGGCAAAGTCATCTTCCATGGAGGATGAAAAACAGTCATCTCCATCGATTAACAAAAGAACAATTTTCGGATATCAATAAGATTGATCACCCCTATTTCATCTCATGCATTATTTTCTGATTTGTTTATGGATCTGGAGGTTATTATGTTTGACTAAGATTTACCTCTTCATTCTTCTCTAATTGATTTAATCAAAAAGATCTCGATAATTTTTTGTCAAACAATATTGATTGGTAAAGACTTAGAAATTATAGCACCTTTCATATAGTTTTCGAATATTTATATTTTAGTTTTAAAATTAGAATTTTAAAGGTTAGTCAAATTGACTCCTAAGAAGCAAAAAGTGACTAGAATTTTGAGACGGAGAGATTATTTATTTGTTCTCTTCCTTTGGACATCAAGATAATTGATACAATGGTGCTCTGAACAACATACAGAAACAAGGCATGGAGCTAGTATGTGCTAAGAGTACACGACTGTAAACTTTACTATATACCATTATCGGAACAGTCGTATATATACAAGATGTGGTGCGGCACCAAAAATCTGTTCATATATATACGACCCTAAGTATGATGACGGTTCAATTACATTAATGTAGTTTCTCTACTACTACTCTTCAATATTCCAAAGCAAATGTCAAAACAATTTCTATTCCTTAGATTATTGTCAATTTAAAATAAGTATGTTTCTTTAGAAAAATTATCCACTGGCAAAAGAAACATTTTTCAAAAAAATATTTTCTTAAACTGACTTATTTTTCGTAGCACACCCACGCTGTACAATCTCTATATACATTTGGTTAGTTTTTAGGGCAACGCAGACATTGTGAAAATTGAGACTAATTGATATATTATTAATCAAATATGTAAGGTCAGACCAAAGTTTGACTTTGCAACTTCTGCCTTGACAAGGCTATGCTTTGACCAATTGTGAGTTAAAAAGCTCACGATATGTCAGTGTATACGGTTAAAATCTAGCGAGGCTTGATTTTAAGGCTTTGATGGCACTTTCAAGACCGGACTCAACGGGATCGAAGCACAGCCCGAGGCTCGTCCTCGAAGCACTCGCCTCGGCAGGGCATATCGAAGACTCGCCGTGACGCGCCTCGAGGCAGCATGTAAGTCGATGACCGTTATGAAAAGGCGGAAGGCTCCCGAAGACACGTGATGAGGACTGACAAAGCCTGCAAAGGATAGCTGTATACGGCTAAAATCGGAGAGTACGATTTTATGATTATTATGACGCTCCATAGCCTGTCTCCTGAAGGCTCGAGGAACAGCAAATCGGTGGCTATGATAGACAAGCGGGAAATTCCCAAGACACGTGGTAGAGCTGACCAGGCCTATAAGAATAGTACAAGTCCGTATTGTGACATAAAATGGCTTTACCAGCCGCATATCTTTGTAATAAATGGTTGTACCAGCCGATATCTTTGTAATAAATGCACATGTACTATATTGGGATTCCCCCTCCTATATAAAGGGGACCCTTGTTATTTCTAGCACACATGATATTCAATACAAGGACAAGAACATTCGCTGCTCTCTAACTTAAACATTCTCCATTGTCTTTCCTCTGATTTATTGCTTACATTTATTGTATTTCATTGATTGTTTCCTCATTTATTATCCATCATTGTTCATAAAGAGCCGCCATTGAGGCCCTTGGAACCGTTAGTCCTTCATCGATCATCCCCAGTCGAGCTCATTAGCTCAACCTCGAGGCCCAGCTTAGGCCAATCCGAGGCCCCGATTCGCTGCCGTTCGGTTTGAATAACAACACTACGTCTCTCTCTTACTTTACTTTTCTAGCTCACACTTAGCATCTATTGCCTAACAACTAGCATAAAAATAAATCACGTATTTTTAGAACCACAAAATCAAATATAATTGTAATTACCATTTTCAAGGTAAACAGTCAGCTCACACATCCATTCAATTTTATTTATTTTACCTACTTAAACTTTTAATATGCTCCAATTTAGTGTATCGACTTGATTTTTTGTTATATCTATTTGCTCTTTTTTCCATAAAGAGCGTAATTTTATATTTAAATCTTAATAGAACCGTGGCTTAAAAATGTTAAGCCGGTAATATTTGATGCTGCACTTTTGATAATGACTTTTGATATGAAATCTTTCAAACCAACTTACTTATTACAATATTATCCTTGTTTTTAGTATTATGATGTCTTAATAAAATAATATATTCATCTTATTTCTTGATTTATGTGCAATTTACTCGAAGAAAAATTCAGAAAATGGTTACCACATGAGGAACATCTATTATTAATATAAGTAATCGAGTATGAAGGAAAACAATAAATGACAGGCTAGAAAAATTGAAGTTTTATTCTATTATGTAAATCCCCTCAAGCTGGAGATGGAGAGCTGCACAACTCCAAGCTTGGACCTCAAGTATCAAAATTGGCATTTGGTGAGAGCCTTAGTGAAGATGTCTGCTAGCTGATGTTTTCGCGCACGCGCACGAAATGATAGTCCATTTCAACATGTTTGGTGTGAGCATGAAGAACAAGATTAGCTGTGAGATGAAGTGCCCTTATGTTATCTGTGAAGAGTACTAGTGGACAAGTTAGCAAGATACCATTATCTTTTAATGTGTAGGTGACCTTAACCTTGGGCCTCTTTCATCCGATGAACTTAGGCCTCTTTCATGCCCTTCTCATATGAACACGTGTATTGCATCTCAAACAGGTGTACTATGAAACATTCTCTAACCTACGCTCACTCTCGCTCTTCAAAAGAAAGAGGCTCTTGCTCACTCTTTCTCTTTTCATCTTTCTCTCAGTCAATCTCTATCAGAAAAAGTCAATCTATTTCAGAAGATCTTGAGCTAAAGAGGCCAAGGACCTATACTCTGCTTCAGCACTTGATTTTGCGACTGTATGCTACTTCTCGGAAGAAAGACCCTGAGATGCAATTTGATCCTAGATAAGCTAGATGTGGAGCGTCAAGCAGGGGCGGCCCGACGAATTCTGTGGCTTAAAGCCAAACTTTATGAGGGGCCTTAACTTTTTTATATTATTTATTTGAAGTCTATTTTTTTAGCTTTTCTTAGATACAAAGTTATTAATAATTTTCTTATAATCAGTAACTCCTAATAAGTATTTCTCAATTGACAATATAGCTAATCCATTTAACCTTTCTTGTGACATTGTTGTTCTTAGGTAAGATTTTATCAATTTTAATTTTGAAAACTTCTTTCAGTTGAAGTAACGGTAACATGAGTTTTGAACATTATTCCATAAGATATTTATGCATTTGGAAAAAAATTAAATCTTTTTATTTGATTAAGTGTATCAATTAAACTGTTATCTTCTAATTGTACTATTTTCCTTAATACTTTTAATTGAGAAAATAAATCTAAACCATCAGTAACGAATTGATTATTATACTTTAAGGAACATTCAAGATTAAGACAATATTTTTTCAAATTTTCAACATCTAGTGATCTTAGTTTTACTGCCAAATAGAAAATCAAAAATATTTCCATATGCTTCGAATATTTTCGGCTTCGATCAATTGATTGAATAATTTTTTGGACAAAATTTAATAAATATCCGTGTTTGTAACGGAAAATTAATAATCCAAATTATCCGTTTCATTGACTCTGCCCGTCCATTTTTTGTAACGAAAAACATATTATCCATTTCATTGACTCTGCCCGTCCGTTTTTTGTAACGAAAAACATTTCCTCTGCCCGTTTTAATTTGCGTAAATGGCCATTTACGTTATGGCCGTTTTACGTAACTGACCTCTGAAGAGTTACAACTCTTCATTTGAACTCAACAGGTTGGGGCTATAAATTGCAGTCTATTCTCTCAGATTTTCCATACGAATTTATGAGTTCTCCTCCTTTCTTCTGCATTGTTTTAACTACTAAGAAAGCAACAGTAAGTGTGATTTGCTACTGATCTTTGTGTTCGCTGAAACACTGGGGTTTGAAGTACCGCTACACCAGTGTGCAATTCGTAATTCCTTAAGGAAACACTGTGAATTCAGTAGGCTCGGATTAAATTTTGTTTCTGCTTTTCATTTCTATTTATACGTTATTTTTATATTCTCTAGAATTATTTTACAAATACAGTATAGTAACACAAAGACCATAAAGAGGGAAGATGCACGAATCTGTTATAAATAAGGAAGGGAAATCGACATCAATCGTGGTTACGGAAAATCTTCAGTCATTAATGCTTCCGTTACAATTATATATGGTAACGGGTAATCATGGCAATAATGACATTAACAAGCCCGAATAAGGAAACCGTTATAATTATGTACTCTTATATAAGGACTTAGTCCTCATTTATAATGGTATATGATTTTTGTTCAATATATGCAATTATTTTTTTACTTTATTCAAAAGATCCCAACCGCAATTCTGGAAGAGATTATCAATTTACTTTGAATTTTTTTTTCTTGTCAATTATTTCCATTATTTGTCTTATTCTTTAAATTATTGAGAAAGTGAAGCAAATTTTGGTTATCAGTAACCTGATTTCTTCTTGATATTAACTTTGACCCAGAAATCTATTTTTGGGTTAAACAGTGAGTTGTAGTAGTGAGGGATTGGAACGTGGAATTGGGTATAAACTTGGTTTTTATTTTCGTCAGCATGTGATGAGTATTGGAGGAATCATTAGGATAAGAAGTACAAGGAAAAGAATTGGTTTCTTGAGTCAGTGGTAGAAGATCAACAAAGAGATCAATCCCTTGAACATCTGATGAGTTAATAATAAGAGATAAAGTATATATACCTGGAGACAGTGGAGAGGCACAGAAAGTCGAGGAGGATTGATGACTTTGTGGTTCGTTTGAGGGCATATTCTAAGTATTTTTTTATGCAGTTGGAGATCAGACTTGGGTATTTTATGTAGGCTCATTGTGAGTAGTTTCAGTTGGCTCATTTTGGACAGCTCGATGTTGCATAGTTTCAAGATTGTGTTGTAGCTGATAAATGATATCTGCAGGCATAATGTCTGGTGATGGCAAGGTAGGATCAACAGATGTGTCATCAACTCCTTCAGGAGTTGTATTTTGTTTCAGAAATTCTCTGTATGGTGTGAACTAGGAGGAATTTATTTCTGGATTCAAAGTAGGACCAGGAGAAACATACGAAAAATTGAGTTCTTCAAAAATAATATGTCTTAAAATATAAACTTTTCTATACTGAGGATGATAACACTTGTACCCATTGTGAAGAAGACTGTAGCCTATAGAAATACGTGAAAACGTTTTTGATTGGAATTTATCCTTATTGTAACCTCTTAAATAAAGAAAACATCTCCTTCCATAAAATTTTATGGTATTATAGTTTGGCTCTTGCCCATATAACTTAATTAGAGAAAGGAGATTGCATACCAGATTGGATGCATGTAGGCATTTAATTAAACAGGAAAACAACAGTCACAAATGCTTCAATCCAAAGAAACATAGGTAAATTAGCATTGAAAAGTAATGTGATATCTGTTTCAATAGTTTTCATGTTGGGTTTTAAGCATTAATATGGCTTAAAAGAGGGTGAATGAGAAATGGAGGGAAATAAAAATTTTAAGTTCTTCGCTCTCCCCCCCCCCCCCCGATGAAGGAACATTGTCGCATATTGGAAGAGGAAGAGGTTTTTAATGGGTATATAAGCAATTGCTCTTCTTCTAGCTCTTAAAGAGTTGAGAAGAAGGCAAGCCTCGCGCCGTCGTCGTCGCTCGCTCGGCTCGGCTTCGGCTTCGGCTTCGGCTTCGGCTTCGGCTTTGGCTTCGGATTTGGTCAAATGATCAATTGCTCTTCTTCTAGCTCTTAAAGAGTTGAGAAGAAGGCAAGCCTCGCGCCGTCGTCGTCGCTCGCTCGGCTCGGCTCGGCTTCGGTTTCGGATTTGGATTTGGTCAAATGATCAATTGATTGATTAATTTTTTGGACCAAAATTGTTTGTTAATAGTAAATATTAACAGAAATGTTATTAAATATCCATTTTAATAACAAAATATTAATATTAAATCCAAGAATATTTAATAACAAACGACCGGATTTTGTGATTTTTTTATTGGAAAATGAGCCTCGAACATTTAAAGAAGCCATGTCTTCTTCGGAATCATTGTTTTGGAAAGAGGCAGTCAATAGTGAAATAGAATCCATATTGAACAACCATGCATGGGAATTGGTTGATCTTCCTCCAGGAAATAAACCTTTGGATTCTAAATGGATCTTTAAGAGGAAAATGAAAGATGATGGCACTATTGCTAAAGGCAAGACTTATAGTCAAAGGGTATAGACAACGAGAAGGTCTTGACTACTTTGATACATACTCTCCAGTTACAAGAATTACGTCCATACGGATGTTAGTAGCATTAGCTGTAGTGTATGGTCTTGAAATTCATCAAATGGACGTTAAGACAGCCTTCTTGAATGGAGATTTGGAGGAAGAAATCTACATGGAACAACCTAAAGGGTTTGTGGTTCTAGGTAAAGAAAAGAAGGTCTGTAGACTTGTTAAGTCCCTCTACGGACTAAAACAAGCACCCAAACAACGGACTAAAACAAGCACCCAAACAATGGCATGCGAAATTTGACCAATTGTCAAATGGTTTTAAGATAAATGAATTTGATAAATGTGTGTACATTAAAAATATCCCAAATCACATAGTCATTGTTTGCTTATATGTGGACGATATGCTGATAATGAGTAATGAAATTGCCAACATAAATGCTACTAAGCGTATGTTAACTAGCAAGTTTGATATGAAGGACTTGGGAGTTGCTGATTTAATTCTAGGGATTAAGATCCATAAGACTCCTCAAGGTCTGGCATTGTCACAATCTCATTATATTAAGACAATACTTGAAAAATTCAAGCACTTAGTGTTTAAAGTTGCAAAGACTCCAATTGACGTGAATCTTGCATTAGCAAAGAACAAAGGCCAAATCATATCACAATTGGATTATGCTCGTGTGTTGGGATGCTTAATGTACATCATGAATTGTACATGACAAGATATAGCTTGTGCTATAAGTAAATTGAGTCGATACACGAGCAATCCAGGTCAATCTCATTGGATGGCAATGAAACGAGTTTTGGGATATTTAGAACATACCCAGGGCTTCGATTTGCACTACAGTAAATATCCTGCAGTGACTGAGGGATACTATGATGCAAATTGGATCATTGGTTCAACTGATTCTAAGTCCACAAGTGGATATGTATTCACTATTTGTAAGGCTCCGTAAAAATTTGTGCTCAAAACCTAGTAGCTCGTAGGGTCAGGTTCCGAATATGTGTTGGGAATGTGTAAAACTCGCCGTGGTTTGAACCCATCGTACTGATCTAAGTATTTAAAAATCAAAGAACCAAGTTTTCCAGAAAAGTGTTATTTTGCGGTCCAGAATGCGGTCGCAAATCATGTATGCGGACGACATTTCTGCCGCAGATTGAGTCAGTGGTTTGGTTAAAATTAAGGTCAAAATGCGGTCCATTATGCGACCGCATAACTGATATGCGGACCGCATTTCTATCGCAAAGTGAGTCAATGTGTCAGTCAAATTTGAGGTCAAAAATGCGGTGCATTATGCGATCGCAAATTGAATATGCGGACCGACTTTCCGCCGCAGACCCAAACAGTAGGATTGGATTTTTGGAGCACTTTTGCGGTCCATTCTGCGGACCGCATTTTATCTCTGTGGTCGCAAAGTGCGACCGCATATCTGACTCGGGTACCTATTTTTCTAAATTTTAAACCCGACCCCCTTTTTAATAAAACACCCCAACCCCTCATTTTAACAAGTTTTCTTAACAAAATAAGAGAGAGGAAGAGAGGGTTCTTGAGAGAGAAAGTCATCTTCATCGAATTTAATTTTTCAAAACTATCCGGGCCAGGAAATTTCAAAGTGATTATCTTCATCCCCATTCTTGCAGGTAAAATCCCTAACCCTTTTTCATTGATTTTCAGGTTTAAACATAAAGGGGGATTCTCATGCATTGATTCTTGAAAACAAAGTTGAAACATACATGCATGTCTTTTAAAACCTAAAACCTAGTAAGGGAAATTGGGTAGAAGTAGAGGTTTGCAAAAGAATGGCTGATAACCTAAAAAATGTTCGGGTAGTAATTGTGAGCTTCAATTCTAAGAAATATGTGTTAACTTGTGCACTAGATTGACGTTGCTAGACCGTTTGGTGAATTGAAAGTAGAAGTTAAAAGGAAATCCGGCTCCAGGTATGTATGGCAAACTTTGACCTTTGTAAAATCACCTTGTTTGGTGTACGAATATTTGGTATGTGATACCTACGTGGATTATGTGTGAAATTCTTGTGAATGGTATGACTTGAGTGTTCATGGTTAAGTCTCCCGATATAATGGGGTAAGTAATTGGCAATAAACCAAATGGGTGATTGTGAAAGAGTTATGTGGTAAGAGCTGAGAAACAAATGGAAGAAAATCGTAAATGATGCAATTGGAACAACTGTGGTAATAACATATATGGCTTGTCGTGGGCAATTATTGTTGTGACATAAAATGCATATGAGTTGTTGAATATGATGGAAATGGTATTGTTGGTTATGGAAATTCTTTGTGAATTATTTTTGTCATTCCTTAGGAATTGTTGTTGTAATTCTTGAGAATTGTTGTTGTTGTTCTTTGTGAAGTGTTGTTGTTGTTGTGTGAAATATGATTGTCCGGTGGGATCGGGTTGCGCGCCACAACACAAAATGATAAATTGTGGGGTGGGGTGATAAGGGTGGCCGAGGTAATAAGGGTGGAAAAGTGATCGAAATCACTATTGAAATGAACGTATGTGAAAGTTGTGCAATCGTTGATGTAATGAAATGATGTTGGAAGGGAAAAAGGAGAGATTGTAAAACTTGTTTGACTTTGGTTGTTCCTTTCATGTGCATTTGATTGTTGATTCTATTACTGTACATTACTTGTGTATTGTTTGAGTTTACTTGGGGTGAAGTTTGTTCATACATACCAGTACAATAAAAATGTACTGATGTCCCTTTTGCCGGGGGCGCTACATTCGTGTTATGATTGTAGGTGGATCTATAGCAGGTACTCCAGTCCACCGTCCATAGCACTCCTTCACTTTCCGTCAGCTGAATTGGTGAGCCCCTTTTCTCTCGGGGCCCTGCGTGGCTCATGCCGCTTTTATTCCGAAGTCTTGTTTTGGCATTTGTGTAAGGTATAGCCGGAGCCTTGTTACCGGCAAGTATTGTATCATCCTTCAGTATCCTTAGAGGCTCCGTAGACACAATGTGGGTAGTGTACATATGTATTTTGGGTAAGTAATGGTACGGTTCGGAATCGTGATCCATGCTGGTAAATGTTGTAAGTATTTGGTATCATATGTTGGTAATGATAAAAAGTAGAAATGAATTCAAGTTGTAAGTTTATGCTTAAGTTATAGATGGCTATTTCATAGGAATAATGTATATTGAAATAACGGGGTAACGCGTGGGATAGGAAAGGCAATTCCAGGTCCGCTTGACTGGGTCCTCCGGTTGAGCGCCGGTCACGTCCCTCGGTTTTGGGGTGTGACAAACTTGGTATCAGAGCCTAAGGTTTTAAAAGAGTCCTAGGATGTCTCGGAGCCGTGTCTAGTACAGCCCTTGTTATCGGTGTGTTGTCGACCACATCTATAAGTTGGGGGCTGCATGGACATTTAGGAAATTACCCTCTTCTTTGTTATTCTATATCGTGCGGTGAAGTGAAAAGTGAAAGTGTCTATGTCTAACTCGTGCTCTGTTCCGAATTTTTTTCAGTAATGGCACCTAAGAAGAGAGCTAGACTCGGCCTTGGGGCCAATGCCACCTCAAGTGTGGCTATAGATCATGTACCTGATGTCGTGGGTGAGAGTGACTCCCCAGTTTTGAATCTACCTGGCCCGTCTATCCCAGACCAAAGTGTTCCTGTTCCTGCTGCGGCAGAGGGTGCTACCATCCCTCCCGCCGATATTCCTGATTCTGATGCGGTTTCAGCTTTCGGTCCCGATGTTCCTGATGGGGACCTTAGAGGAGCCATCCATATGTTGACCCAATTAGTGGCCACTCAGGCCCAGAGATCTCATGATGCCCCTACAGCCTCCTGCGGACAGGGAGATTCCGCCAGTTCCAGAGTCAACCAGTTTCTGCGGCTGGCCCCTCCAGAGTTATCAGGCACAGACCCAGAGGCCGACCCGCAGGATTTCCTTGATGAAATGTACAAGACCCTTCGAGTGATGAAGGCTTTAGAGACGGAGGGAGTTGAGTTGGCTTCATACAGGTTGAGGGGAGCAGCGTATTCGTGGTTCAAGATGTGGGAGGATTCCCGTGGGGAGGGAAGACCTCCGGCTAGATGGGATGAGTTTGTAGATGCATTTATGGACCATTTCTTGCCTACCGAGACGGTGGCAGCCCGTGCCACTGAGTTTGAGGTCCTCAAGCACGGCAGTATGAGTGTTTGGGAGTACCACATGGAGTTTGTGAGATTGTCCAAGTATGCTCCTCAGTTAGTGTCGACCATGGATGCTCGAGTTCGGCGGTTCGTTCAAGGCCTTAGTCCCTTGGTGGTGAATGAGGCTGCTACAGTGGCCTTACACTCGGATATGAATTATGAAAAGATTTTGGGATTCGCTCAGGCCACAGAGGCTAGGAAGTTGAAGATACGGGCGGAAATGGAGAGTAGCACCAAGGCCCGATCAGTGGGTCACTCAAGGAGACCAGCTCAGGGGAGAGGGCCATCAGGGCCATCCCAGTCATATGTTTAGTCCTCAGTGAGCGCACCACCATCTGTGCACAGTCATCCGCAGAGCAGCCACATGAGACCAGGTTCAGACAGTAGGAGATCCCATCAGTCCGGTCGTTCGGGAGGGAGATCACAGCAGTAGGGGAGGGCTCCATGCCCCAAGTGTGGGAGGTTCCATTCCGAGACATGTTATTTGGGTATCCCGGTGGGTTACAGATGCGGGGTGAGAGGTCATATTCAGCGGGACTGTCGTGCGCCCAGTCAGGGCATGGGTAGGGGATTTGCTCAGTCATCCGGTTCTTCAGTCGCCACATCATCTGTGCGTCCTCCAGCCCCAGCAGGGCGTGGTGCAGTTAGGGGTGGAGCTCGTGGTAGAGGTGGACCCAGCCGGTTTTATGCTTTGAGTGGTCGTCAGAGTGCAGAGGCTTCTCCAGATGTGGTTACAGGTATCTTGTCTGTTCAGGCTATTGATTTTTATGCTCTTATTGATCCGGGGTCCTCTTTGTCTTATGTCACCCCATTCATTGCTTCAAGTTTTGGGATAGAACCCGAACAGCTTCATGAGCCGTTCTCCGTATCGACTCCGGTTGGTGATTCTATCACAGCCGCGCGAGTTTATAAGAATTGTGTTGTCACGGTATGTGGTCGCGTTACCACGGCCGATCTTATCGAGCTTGGAATGGTGGATTTTGATGTGATTATGGGTATGGACTGGCTTTATTCGTGCTTTGCTAAACTTGACTGCCGAACGAGAGTCATGAGACTCGAGTTCCCTAATGAGCCGGTTATTGAGTGGAAGGGGAATGGTGTGGTGCCGAAGGGTAGGTTTATTTCCTACCTTAAGGCTTCGAAGATGATTAAGAAGGGATGTATCTATCATTTGGTCCGGGTGGCGGACACCACTTCAGAAGTGTCTACCCCCGAGTCCGTGCCAGTCGTGAATGAGTTTCTTGAAGTGTTTCGAACGAGCTTCCAGGGATTCCGCCAGTTAGGGAGATTGAATTCGGGATTGATGTATTGCCAGATACGCAACCAATATCTATTCCACCATACAGAATGGCTCCAGCAGAGTTAAGGGAGTTAAAGGAGCAGCTGAAGGATTTATTAGAAAAGGGATTTATACGGCCGAGTGTGTCGCCGTGGGGTGCTCCGGTTCTCTTTGTCAGAAAGAAGGATGGGTCGCTCCGGATGTGTATTGATTATCAGCAGCTCAACAAAGTCACCATCAAGAATAAATATCCTTTGCCTCGGATTGATGACTTGTTCGACCAATTGCAAGGTGCAAGGTTCTTCTCCAAAATTGATCTACGGTCCGGGTACCACCAATTGAAGATTAGGGAGCAGGATATTCCCAGACCGCTTTCAGAACTCGCTATGGCCACTTTGAATTTTTTGTCATGTCTTTTGGGCTAACCAACGCCCCGGCAGCTTTTATGGATCTTATGAATCGGGTCTTCAAGCCATTTCTAGACTCCTTCGTGATTGTTTTTATTGACGACATCCTTGTTTATTCGCGGAGCCGGGAGGATCATGTCGGTCACCTCAGGGCAGTTTTGCAGGCTCTTCATCAGCACCAGTTGTATGCTAAATTTTCAAAATGTGAATTTTGGTTGGAGTTCGTTACCTTTTTAGGTCATGTTGTTTCTAGTAAAGGGATTCAGGTAGACCCCCAGAATATTGCAGCAGTAAAAGATTGGCCTAGACCCACGACCCCGACGGAGATTCGCAACTTCTTGGGTTTAGCAGGGTATTATCAGAGGTTTGTGGAGGGATTCTCTACCCTCGCCTCCCCATTGACTAAGTTGACGCAGAAAGCAGTTAAGTTCCAATGGTCCGACACTTGTGAGAAAAGCTTTCAGGAATTGAAGTCGAGGTTGACATCGCCGCCGATATTGACCTTTCCAGAAGGCACGGAAGGATTTATGGTCTATTGTGATGCCTCCAGGGTTGGTTTGGGGTATGTGTTGATGCAACATGGGAAGGTTATAGCGTATGCTTCAAGGCAGCTCAAGAATCACGAGAAGAATTATCCGACGCATGATTTGGAGCTTGCAGCAGTTGTGTTTGCTTTGAAAATATGGCGGCATTATCTTTATGGGGTCCATGTGGATGTGTTCTCAGACCACAAGAGTCTCCAGTATTTGTTCAAGCAGAAGGAATTGAATTTGAGGCAGCGACGGTGGTTAGAACTGCTCAAGGATTATGATATGAACAATTTTGTACCACCCAGGGAAGGCGAATGTGGTGGCCGACGCTCTCAGTCGGAAGTCTATGGTAGTTTGGCTCATTTGGGAGCGGATCAGAGGCCCTTGGCTCGGGAGGTTTATCAATTGGCCAGTCTAGGGGTTTGCATTTCGGCCTCAGACGAGGGGGATGTTAGGGTGCATAATGGAGCAGAATCGTCACTTGTAGCGAAAATTAAGGAAAAGTAGTTTATTGACCCAGCATTGGCTCAGATGAAGGAAGCAGTTCTGAATAACAAGACTTCGGCATTTTCACTCGGCGGTGAGGATGGTGTATTGCGATGTTAGGGTAGACTATGTGTTCCGGATGTGGATAAGCATCGAGAGAGGGTAATGGCGGAGGCTCATAATTCCAGGTATTCCGTGCACCCAGGTTCTACAAAAATGTATCATGATCTCAAGGAGATTTATTGGTGGAACGGCATGAAGAGGGGTGTGGCTGACTTTGTATCTAAGTGTCTGAATTGTCAGCAAGTAAAAGCGGAGCATCAGCGGCCCGGTGGGTTAACTCAGCTTATGGAAATACCAATGTGGAAATGGGAAATGATCAACATGGATTTCTTGGTGGGGTTACCTCGCACTCAGCGCAAGTTCGACTCAATTTGGGTAATAGTGGATCGACTCACCAAATCAGCTCACTTTTTGCCAGTCAAGTCCACCGATACTGCAGAACAGTAAGCTAATTTGTATATCAAGGAAATAGTAAGGCTTCATGGAACTCCACTTTCTATTATCTCACATCAGAGGCTCAGTTCACAGCTAATTTTTGGAAGAATTTCAGCAAGGTTTGGGTACTCAGGTGAATCTCAGCACGGCTTTCCATCCACAGACTGACGGTCAAGCAGAGCGGACTATTCAAATGCTTGAAGACATGTTGCAGGCTTGTGTCTTGGATTTCAAAGGTAATTGGGATGATCACTTGCCACTTATAGAGTTTGCTTACAATAACAGCTTTCATGCAAGTATTCAAATGGCCCCCATTTGAGGCATTGTACGGAAGGAGGTGTAGGTCTACGATAGGATGGTTTGAAGTGGGTGAAGCAGAATTGATAGGGCCAGATCTCGTGCACCAGGCTATGGAAAAAGTTAAAGTCATTCAGGAAAGGATAAAAACTGCTCAGAGTCGTCAGAAATCCTATGCAGACGTTCGCCGAAGAGAATTGGAATTTCAAGTTGATGATTGGGTGTTCTTGAGGGTATCTCCTATGAAGGGAGTCAGGCGATTCGAGAAGAAAGGGAAGTTGAGTCCTAGGTATGTCGGGCCATAGGATCGCTCAAAGGATAGAGCAGGTGGCTTATAGGCTGGAATTGCCTCCTCAAATGTTATTAGTTCACCCAGTGTTCCATGTGTCTATGTTAAAGAAAGTGGTGGGAGATCCATCCACCATCATGCCAGTTGAGACTATCGAGGTTAATGAAGAGTTATCTTATGAAGAAGTCCCGGTAGCTATTCTTGATAGGCAAGTCCGTAAATTGAGGAATAAGGAAATTGCTTCAGTTAAAGTATTATGGCGAAGTCAACGAGTTGAGGAAGCCACATGGGAAGCAGAAAATGAAATGAAAGAGAAATATCCCCACCTGTTTGAACCAGTCTAAGTAGTGATCGTCCGAACTCCTATCTCTAAGCAAACTGATGTTGTGTTCAATTTGGTGCAAAGACACCCCATCTTTTCGTTCTAAATGCTTTACTGTTGAAATTCCTCAAGTTGTGCAAGAATTGTATGTGTTGTGATTATTTGAGTCATGTGCAACCCCTTTTGTTAAATGAAAGTCTTTGTGATAAGTGGATGATTAATGGTAGTGTAGATTGGTAATGATAAATTGAAATGCATATAGAGTACTAAAGTGGTTGAACTGTGTGAGACCCATTGAAGCGACTAATTTATGTGCACAATGTAACAAGTGATTGAATATGTGCAAATTGTTAAGGTAATGAGTTGTATACCAGTTGTAGAGATAATTGGAATCGTGTAATGGTGCTTGAAAATATGTTTCGGGGGCTCTCTGACAGGTAGATAAGCCTAATTACAAAGGAAACTCTGGCAAAAAATTTCTAAAAATATGGGAGTTAGTAAAAATTGGGAGTTTGCATATCATGTTTTTCAAAACCAACTGATTTTCAAGATCCTCATTCGAAGACGAATGATTTTAAGTGGGGGAGGATGTAAGGCCCCGTAAAAATTTGTGCTCAAAACCTAGTAGCACGTAGGGTCAGGTTCCGAATATGTGTTGGGAATGTGTAAAACTCGTCGTGGTTCGGACCCATCGTATTGATCTAAGTATTTAAAAATCAAAGAACCAAGTTTTTCCAGAAAAGTGTTATTTTGCGGTCCAGAATGCGGTCGCAAATCATGTATGCGGACGACATTTCTGCCGTAGATTGAGTCAGTGGTTTGGTTAAAATTAAGGTCAAAATGCGGTCCATTATGCGACCGCATAACTGATATGCGGACCGCATTTCTATCGCAAAGTGAGTCAATATGTCAGTCAAATTTGAGGTCAAAAATGCGGTGCATTATGCGATCGCAAATTGAATATGCGGACCGCATTTCCGCCACAGACCCAAACAGTAGGATTGGATTTTTGGAGCACTTTTGCGGTCCATTCTGCGGACCGCATTTCATCTCTGCGGTCGCAAAGTGCGACCACATATCTGACTCGGTACCTATTTTTCTAAATTTTAAACCCGACCCCTTTTTAATAAAACACCCCAACCCCTCATTTTAACAAGTATTCTGAACAAAATAAGAGAGAGGAAGAGAGGGTTCTTGAGAGAGAAATTCATCTTCATCGAATTTGATTCTTCAAAACTATCCGGGCCGGGAAATTTCAAAGTGATTATCTTCATCCCCATTCTTACAGGTAAAATCCCTAACCCTTTTTCATTGATTTTCAGGTTTAAACATAAAGGGGGTTTCTCATGCATTGATTCTTGAAAACAAAGTTGAAACATACATGCATGTCTTTTAAAACCTAAAACCTAGTAAGGGAAATTTGGTAGAAGTAGAGGTTTGCAAAAGAAGGGCTGATAACCTAAAAAATGTTCGGGTAGTAATTGTGAGCTTCAATTCTAAGAAATATGTGTTAACTTGTGCACTAGATTGACGTTGCTAGACCGTTTGGTGAATTGAAAGTAGAAGTTAAAAGGAAATCCGGCTCCAGGTATGTATGGCTAACTTTGACCTTTGTAAAATCACCTTGTTTGTTGTACGAATATTTGGTATGTGATATCTACGTGGATTATGTGTGAAATTCTTGTGAATGGTATGATTTGAGTGTTCATGGTTAAGTCTCTCGATCTAATGGTGTAAGCAATTGGCAATAAACCAAATGGGTGATTGTGAAAGAGTTATGTGGTAAGAGCTGAGAAACAAATGATGGAAGAAAATCGTAAATGATGCAATTGGAACAACTGTGGTAATAACATATATGGCTTGTCGTGGGCAATTATTGTTGTGACATAAAATGCATATGAGTTGTTGAATATGATGGAAATGGTATTGTTGGTTATGGAAATTCTTTGTGAATCGTTGTTGTTGATGTTGTTGTCCCTTGTGAATTGTTGTTGTTTGTGAATTGTGATTATTTGGTGGGATCGGGTTGCGCACCACAACACGAAGTAATAAGGTGTGGGTTGTGGTGATAAGGGTGGCCGAGGTAATAAGGGTGGAAAGTGATCGAAATCACCATTGAAATGAAAATGTGAGAAAATGGTGAAATCATTGATGTGATGATGTTGAAGGGGAAGAAGGAGAGATTGTAAACTTGTTTGGCTTGGTTGTTCCTTTCATGTGCATTTGATTGTTGATTCTATTACTGTACATTACTTGTGTATTGTTTGAGTTTACTTGGGGTAAAGTTTGTTCATACATACCAGTACAATTCAAATGTACTGACGTCCCTTTTGCCGGGGGCGCTACATTCGTGTTATGATTGTAGGTGGATCTATAGCAGGTACTCCAGTCCACCGTCCGTAGCACTCCTTCACTTTCCGTCAGCTGAATTGGTGAGCCCCTTTTCTCTCGGGGCCCTGCGTGGCTCATGCCACTTTTATTCCGAAGTCTTGTTTTGGCATTTGTGTAAGGTATAGCCGGAGCCTTGTTACCGGCAAGTATTGTATCATCCTTTTGTATCCTTAGAGGCTCCGTAGACACAATGTGGGTAGTGTACATATGTATTTTGGATAAGTAATGGTACGGTTCGGAATCGTGATCCACGTTGGTAAATGTTGTAAGTATTTGGTATCATATGTTGGTAATGATAAAAAGTAGAAATGAATTCAAGTTGTAAGTTTATGCTTAAGTTATAGATGGCTATTTCACAGGAATAATGTATACTGAAATCACGGGGTAACGCGTGGGATAGGAAAGGCAATTCCAGGTCCGCTTGACTGGGGTCCTCCGGTTGAGCGCCGGTCGCGTCCCTCGGTTTTGGGGCGTGACACTATTGGTGGAGGAGCGGTATCTTGGAAGTCATCCATACAAACTTGTATTGCCCGCTCTACAATGGAGGCTAAATTCATAGACTTAGATAAAGCCGGTGAAGAAGCTGAATGGCTCCGGAATTTCTTGGAAGACATTCCATTTTGGCCCAAACCATTGGCATCAATGTGCATACATTGCGATAGTCAAGCGGCAATTGGAAGGGCTGGGAGCATTATTTATAATGGTAAAGCTTCGTCATATACGACGAAGACATAAAATCGTTAGGCAATTACTCTCTAGAGGAATTATCACGATTTACTATGTATAGTCAAGTGATAATGTGTCGGATCCACTTACAAAAGGCCTAACTAGAGAGGTAGTTGAGAAATCATCAAGGGGAATGAGACTATGGCCGAGAACAAGTCATTGTGGCAGTAACTTTACCTAGAAGACTGGAGATCCCAAGATCTAGGTTCAAGGAGATCAAACAAAGTCATTAATGACGGTTCAACATTGTCAACTAAAATTTTGGTCCATTCTCGTGATGAGACAATGTTCAGTACCAAGGATAAAGCATTAAGGCTTTTTAATGATTTCTATATTTGATACGGGATATATCAAATAGTGTATCTGCGGGATGACACATTTAGGAATCACCTATATAAGTGTGAAGTGTTAGCCGCTTCAAGGAGAATTTGTAAGGCCAGTTCTCTACGCACTTATGAAACCAGGCGGTGTTCATGGCTGAAACGAACACAACAATGAGAACTAAATACGGTTAAGGGTTGGTTGTGTGACTTATGGTTGTCTAGGTATACACTAAAGTTCGACGGTTCAAAGATATCAAATCTACCGATTGATCGAGTATATCCAACATAAGTTCACTACGGAAAGTTCAAAGGGAAACCTACTTATCCAGATGCAATTTATCCTTGCTTGCGAATCATATAGTTTTTCATGCATATTTTCGTGATATAGCCATTCCCCATTCATGTGGGGGATTGTTGGGTTTTAAGCATTAATATGTCTTAAAAGAGGGTGAATGGAAAATGGAGGAAAATAAAAATTTAAAGTGAAATTTTAAGTTTTCCCCCCTTGATGAAGGAACATTGTCCCATATTGGAAGAGGAAGAGGTTTTTAATGGGTATATAAGCAATTTTTCTTCTTCTAGCTCTAAAAGAGTTGAGAAGAAGGCAAGCCTCGCACCGTCGTCGGCGTCGCTCGCTCGGCTTCGGCTTCGGCTTCGGATTCGGATTTGGATTTGGATTTGGTCAAATGATTGATTGATTAATTTTTTTGACCAAATTTGTTTGTTAATAGTAAATATTAACAGAAATGTTATTAAATATCCGTTTTAATAACAAAATATTAATATTAAATCCTAGAATATTAATATTAAAATCCAACCGTTTCCATTTTTTCGTTTTCTATTTTGGTAACAGAAAATTAACTACCCTCTTCAATTTTCCCTCTTTATTTGTTGAGTACATAGCCATTTATGTTATGGCATTTATGTTGTGGCTATTTTGCAAAAACAGCCATTCAGAAGAGTTGCAACTCTTCATATTTTAGCCCAACATTGGCTATAAATACAAGTCCATTCTCTCAGATTTTCCATACAATTTTCAGAGTTTCTCCTCCTTCTTCTGCATTGTTTTAACTTCAAAGAAAGCAACAGTAAGTGTGATTTGCTACCGAACTTTGTGTTCGCTGAAATACTGGGGTTTGAAGTACTACTATACCAGTGTGTAATTCGTTCTATCTTGGGAGGAAATAATTCATAACCTTGGGTACTAGGAGGGGATTAAATTCCTTAAGGAAACACTGTGAATTCAGTGGGCTCGGATTAACTTTTGTTTCATTTATATTTCTGTTTATATTATTTTATTTTCTCCAGAATTATTTTACAAATACAGTTTACTAACAGTTCATGTATTTTCTTTTTTTGCTATACCATTTTGTTCAGGTGTATGTGGGCAAAAAGTTTGTCTTCTAATACCTTTCTGAGATAGATAATCTTTAAACTCTAAGATGTTTAATTCTCCTCCTCTACCACATTAAAAAAAACTTTGAGTTTCTTTGAGAATTGATTTTCTACTTGTTTATGAAAAATCACAAAGTTAGATATATATAGAAAATCTGATTTTCTCATTAAAAGATAAATTCATGTAAACCTTGTACGATCATCAATAAAAATAGCATAATATTTTATACTTTGAGAAGATGCTACGGGGGGAGGTCCCAATAAGTCAATATATACTTTTGTCAAATGCTCAGTTTTCTTTTATTTGATACTTGAAAAGATAATTCATAACTTTTTTTATTTGACAACTAGTACACACTGAGATATGATGTTTTATATTTCAATACCACACAAGAGGGGGGTGATTTGTGTGGTGACAAATTTTTTGCTTAAACTTAATATGGAAGGACCTGGTTCTTCTATGTGTTCCTTCTACTACTGTTGCGGAATAATAAATGTAGGAAGTAAAGAAGACAAGTATTTTTACGTGGAAAACACCCGGCTCAAAAGGTGAAAAAAACATGACCTACTACTCTGTAGGATTATCCCCAATACTTCACTAAATCACTGAGCCAAAACAGCATTTACAAAACTCTTTGTAAACCTAAGGATTACCTCTAATCCCGTTGTAGCAACCAACCTCTAACTGTTGCGACAACTTCAAGTTAACTCTAACTTGAATACTCAAAGTACCTATTACAATTGCGTCTAGATAAAGTTGAAAGGAACAATATGAAAACACATACTACAATTGAACTAGAAATACAGAAAGACACATAAAACTCTTTATGGAGCCGGTTCTTCAATCTGGTTCATGTAGCTTCAGGTTTGCACACTTAAATCACACACAAACTGCTTGCAAAAAGCCTTGATATTTTGCTCTCAATTCACGTTTAACTTTTGCATTTTTGTGCAACACCTGTAATGTGAGAACATCCTGCAATTTATAGAGTTAGTAGATGAAGAAATAACTAGAGTTCTGATACAACTCTTCCTTGGTGGAAGAGTTCTAGTTGATTTCAACTTCTAACTCCTTCCCTATCTTGGATAGTATTCTCTTTGATTAAGGAGTCCTTCTCCTTCTCAATTATGCAACCTTTTCGATCAGGAGATATCAAATATACCAAGTTAAGCTTATCTCCTTCACGTGCATCCCACATGCTCGAATCTGCCCGTTTCTATGCACACAAGGGATGGACCTGGAGGGATGGACCTGGTTCATGCCTGAGTTCCTTTATCAGTCTTCTAAACTAACCTTTACTTGGGCCAACAAATTCCCTCTTTTTGATGATGACAAACTCTGTGCTTTTCATAAGCTTAGGCTCTATTTCGACTCAGCTCAACATCAACACAATGTTAGAAACATTTTTCATTTTTATCACTTATCATCAAGGACCAGGTACATTAGGTTATAAACATCACTGTTCAAAGTGTAAACATCGCTTGTTTAAAGCACAACCTTTTTCCCCCTTTTGGCATCATTGAAAAGTTGCATAAAAATGTGAGATAACCATATTTTAAAGCTTACTCATGGCCACTGGGGCTACTTCAAATGCAATCACTGATTAATCATCATAGATCAAGCTAAGAATTTTAACCATCAAAGAAATATAAATAAACAGTTAGAGCAAAAACAGTGAATTTCATTGATGATTGATAAGATTCTACCACAAATCATAAGAAGAAATAAAAATACTGAAAACATGAGCAAAAGAAACAAAACGTCCCGAACTGGATCACTGGTTAATCTATGCTAGGCTAGGAGGCTTAAGGCTGGGAAGAACTAAGTGCATGGTTTTTGACTTGGAGGAGTTTCAGCATACCTTGAAGAATACCATCATTCTTCTCTTTTTCTCTTGCTAGCTCAGTTCTGTGAGCATCACCCTTAGTCTCCACCTCAACCAACCTCTTCTTCAGCCTTTCAATCTCAGCATCCTTAGCCCCACTTTCTTGCACCAAGGCTCTGACCTTGCTATTCACTGGTACCTTTTTGGATGAACTAGGTTCTTTAGGAGTGACATTGACTTCATAATCACAAGCAAGCAGAGTATTAATCTAAAAATGATCCATGCTTGTACTAACCTCCCACTTTTTCATAGGTACATTGACATGTGCAAGCACAGTTGTGAGAATGAAGCCATACAGAATGGTATGAGTTTTGGTGCCATTGATAACTCTATCAAGAAGCTGGTTATAGCTTTCAGTCACTTTCTTCAGCAGGTCTGCGAGGGTTTCCTCTACAGATGAATCAGGTTCATCTCCCCAAACAACCATTGCACATGCGTCTTTGGTTAAACTCACAGAAGTGGGTGAAGAATCAGCCACTCTTGTCACCTTTCCCCTCACAGTACTCCTAGTACCCTTGCTCTCCTTTTTTTCTTTTTCATGTTTACCACTAACTTCTCCAGATTCTGTAGTCTCAACACCTGCTATAGATCCTACAAATATATTCTCCAAATTTACAGCAACTTTAGAAATTGTCTCAGGAGAAACTTTAGAATCAGAAGATACCTGTTTAGTTTTGGAAGAACCACTTTCTTCCCCCTGAGTAGCAAACTTAAAAGAATCTAGGTAGTTTAATACGGTCAGGAGTCTTGAACGTAACTAGTTCACTTGTAACGGATAATTTCAAAAGAACATTGGTATTTGGTAGGACTCTGCTCATGATCCAAATATATTTATTTCAAATTATGCAGAGTGTAGAAAACATATCGTGTTATCATGATGAACCAGGTTCTTCACTGATAATTCTCTTGTGTAAGTCTAAATTTGCCAAAATAGAGAAAATATCATTAGAGATTAATGAGTCATTTTAACACATGGCACAAGAGTATACTATGGAAAGTATGAGACTGAGCAAGATTTAATCTAATTATACACAATTTACAGACTTTCTAACCAAAAAAATTCAATTTTTTATTTATGTTTTTTTTCATTTTTTTCGTTTAACCTTGAACTGGTCCTTTTAGGTGATCTTAATCATCCCTAGTTCCAACATGTTCCTCTCAAAGTGATCTCTACTTAAGGCTTTTGTGAAGATGTCAGCAATTTGCTTGTCAGTAGCACAAAACACCACAGTGATCAAGCCTTTCGCATAGTTGTCCCTCAAAAAATGGTGCCTAACATCTATCTGCTTAGTTCTCTTATGATGAACCGGGTTCTTTGTCACACTAATAGAACTAGTGTTATCTCAAAAATAGGGATGCAACCAACATCAATTCCAAAGTTAAATAATTGTTGTTTGATTCACAGCAATTGAGCATAACATGAAGCAACAGCAACATACTCCGCTTCAGTAGTAGATAAGGCCACTGAATTTTGCTTTTTGGTAGCCCATAACACAAGACATGAACCAAGGAAGCGTGCCATACCTGAGGTGCTCTTCCTAACCACAAGGAAACCTGCATAATCAGCGTCAGCATATCTCACTAGGTTAAAATTACTACCTTTTGGATACCAAAGGCAAAGGTCAGTAGTGCCTTTCAAGTATCTCAATATTCTCTTGACAGCAGTCAAGTGGGACTTCTTTGGATTTGCCTGAAATCGAGCACAAAGACCTATACTAAAAACAATGTCAGGTCTGCTAGCAGTAAAATACAAAAGAGAACCAATCATTCCCCTATACAACTTCTGATCAACAGATGAATCAGGTTCATCTATATCCAATTTCGTGGATATTGCAATTGGAGTGTCAATTTCTTTGGATATTCCTTCCTGGTTTTGTTACTGAGGAATAGGCTCATGGACAGGTTCCCTCGAGGTTTGAGGATCAGTTCCTCTCTAGTCAGTTTCCCCTGTCATGTTGCCCCGGGTGGAAGGACCTGTTCCATCACCTGTTCCTTCCTGTGATGCATCTTCAGGCTGGATTGTGGTTTCACCATTTGAATTTCTTATCAGCCCAATCTCTTTATTATCTTGTTCCTGCCTCTCAGAAAGAATGTTAGTTTTTTTTTTAAAATAACATATACATTTTTTCTACACATATGGTTCTTTTATTGTATATCTTATAAGCTTTACTATGTGAAGAATATCCCAAGAATACTCCCTCATCACTTCTGGATCATACTTACCTAGGGAGTCTTTGCCATTATTGTGCACAAAACACTTACATCTAAATGCCCTAAGATGGGATATATTTAGCTTTCTCCCTTTAAGTGACTCATAAGGAATTTTCTTAATAAGAGGTCTAGTCATGCAACTATTTATGATGTAGCATGCAGTGTTCACAGCTTCTGCCGAGAAGCTATGAGGCAATTCACTAGCAAGTGGCATAGTCCTAGCCATTTCCACTAATGTCCTATACTTTCTTTAAACTACTCCATTTTGTTGTGGAGTCCTAGGAGCAGAAAAATTATGAACTATGCCATGCTCATCACAAAATTCAGCAAACTTAGCATTTTTAAATTCAGTTCCATGATCAGACCTAATTGATGCAAGTTGATTACCTAGTTGTTTCTGAGTTTTTCTAACAAAAAAAGTAAACATGTCAAATGCTTCATCTTTATAAGTTAAAAATAATGTCCAAGTAAACCTAGAGTAATCATTAACAAGCACCATAACATATCTCTTACCACCTCTACTCAGAGTTCTTATTGGTCCACAAAGATCCATATGGACCAGTTTCATCGTTCTGGTGGTACTTACCATTTTCTTGCTTTTAAAAGAAGATCTTACCTACTTCCCCCTTGCACAAGCCTCACAAACTTTGTCTTCCTTGAACTTACTGTTAGGAAGTCCTATCACCAAGTCCTTGGAGACTAGTTTGTTGAGTTGACTTAGACTGGCATGTCAAGTCTTTTGTGCCAAAGGAGGTATCCAACACACTTAAACAAGTGAGTTCATTTTTTGAAAGTGTGGACAGATCTACAATGTATATATTGTTTACTCTTTTTCCCTGCAAAACAATCTTGTCAGTGGTAAGAGTTATCACAAAACATTTGATAGAGGTGAATGCTACCAAGTTACCTCTATCACACAATTGCGATACACTGATTAGGTTGTATTTTAGGCCATCTATCAAGTAGAAATCCTTAATAGAGTGAGAATCAGTCTTACCTACCTTTCCAACCCCAATGATCTCACTTTTTTTCCCATTTCCAAAGGAGACATTACCTCCTTTGAGGTCCTCAAGTGAAAGGATCTAGTTCTTGCTTCCTGTCATATGCTTTGAGCAGCCACTATTCATGTACCATATATGGTTGCTCCCCTTCACTTGGACCCGCAAAAGAAAATCAGTGGTTAGTCTTAGGAACCCAAACTAGTTTGGGTCCCTTTCTATAGGCAAAAGGATGAATCAGATTCTTTTTAGCCCAACCTGGCAGCCTATTTTTCCCTTGAACAAATTCTTTATTCTCTTGACTAGCCTTTTCTTTTGCAATACATTCACTTTTATATTGACCAGTTTTACCACAGTGTGTGCAAATTTTGTTCTCACGAAGTGTGAGGTACTTGCTTTTGGGATCCCACTTAGGTGCAGGGGTCCCGTAGCCAAGTCCTCTCTTGTTGCTACTATGGTGTTCGTGTAGACATGAAAGTGCATCGGAGGACCTATTCCATTTACAGGTTATGTCTAGCTCATGCTTGACCTTGCTCAGATCCTCCTTTAGAACTCTTATTTGCTCATCTCTTTTGTATAACTCATCTTTCATTTTTCCTACATTTTCTTCTAAAATGAGTTGTGTGTGATCAGCTTTCGTTATACCAGTTCCTAATTTCAATTTTAGATTTTCAGACTAGGCTCTAGGACAGTGGTGTCAAGTTCATGAACTTGGTTCTTTAACTCAGCATTTTTACTTTCACTTTCACTAGTCCTAAGTTCCAGATTTTTGCACTTAGCTTTCAAAATCACAAACTCCTTAGACAGCTATTCCTTTTCATTGTTTAGATCCTCAGATTCATCAATGAAATCCAGGAGTAACTCAGATAGCCTTTCTTTAGACAAAAATTTAGTCTTGTCTTTGAGATGAATTATACTTACCTCAGATTCCTCATCGGATTCTCCAATTGCCATAAGTGCTTGTTCATCTCCATCCTCACCCTCTGAGTCCTCATCTGAGCTTTCTCCCCAGGAAGCAACCATAGCCTTTGTTGATCCTTTGTTCTTCTTGGGTTGAACCTGTTCCTTCTTCCTGTTTCTTCGTTCAGCTCTTTCCTTCTTCCATTCAATTTCCTATTGAGGGCAGTTTTTGATGCGGAGATCAGTCTTCTCACACTTGTAACACCCCTCATTGGTTTATTTTTCAGGAACACTTGGTTTGCTGTAGCTTCCACTTCTTGAAGGACCCTTTCCTCTTATTAGGTACTTCTTGAAGTCCTTTGTGATCATGATCATTTCATCCTCCTCTTGATTAGCACCTTCAGTGATTCTGAGTGCCAGGCTCCTTTCCTTCTTGGTTGCATCCATCTTCATGGTTTGCCTTCTAAGTTCATAGGCAGTGATATTTTCAATTAGCTCATCTAACTTAAGAGTGGCAATGTTCTTTGATTCCTGAATAGCAGTGATTTTGCTTTCCCAAGAGACTGGCAGAACCCTTGTTAAAATCTTCTCAACTTTGTCTTCTTCAAGAATAACCCTTCCAAGAGACTTAAGTTCAATTGTCAGTGTGGCGAACCTTGTATACATCTCCTGGATGGTTTCCCCTTCCTTCATGGTAAAATTCTCATATTGAGAATACAGCAATGTTCCTCTGGACCTCTTCACTTGAGATGTTCCTTCATGACCCACTTGCAAAGTGTCCCAGATTTCCTTAGCAGTGGTACAGCTTTGAATTCTACTGTACTCGTCTGGACCAACTCCACACACAAGCCATTTCTTGGCCTTAGCATTCTTTTCACATTTCCTCAAGTCCCCAGCATTGCAGTCAGCTCTTGTTTTTGGCACATCTACTCCTTCAGCATTCTTCTTCATGGTAGCCATGGGACCATCAGTAACAATGTCCCATAGCTCATAGTCTTCCCCAATGATGTGATTTCTCATCCTGTTTTTCCACCAAGAGTAGTACTGGCCATTAAAGAGTGGAGGCCTATCAGTGGATTGCCCTTCCCAGTTTCCAGGTGGTGCGCTCATCTTGATCTGTTCCTATGGTGTTAGCCTCTTCAAGGATAACCCGCTCTGATACCAATTGATGTTTTATACTTCAATACCACACAAGAGGGGTGGTGATTTGTGTGGTGACCAATTTTTCGCTTATACTGATTATAGAAGGACCTGGTTCTTCTATGTGTTCCTTCTACTACTGTTGCGGAATAATAAATGTAGAAAGTAAAGAACACAAGTATTTTTACGTGGAAAACACCCGGCTCAAAAGGTGAAAAAACCATGACCTACTACTCAATAGGATTTTCCCCAACACTTCACTAAATCATTGATCCAAAACAACATTTACAAAACTCTTTATAAGCCTAAGGATCACCTCTTATCCCGTTGTAGCAACCAACCTCTAATTGTTGCGACAACTTCAAGTTAACTCTAACTTGAATACTCAAAGTACCTATTACAATTGCTTCTAGATAAAGCTGAAAGGTACAATATGAAACACCTACTACAATTGAACTAGAAATAAAGAAAGACACATAAAACTCTTTATGGAGCTGGTTCTTCAATCTGGTTCATGTAGCTTCAGGTTTGCACACTTGAATCACACACGAACTGCTTGCTATTTCGCTCTCAATTCACGTTTAACTTCTGCGTTTTTGTGCAACACCTGTAATGTGAGAACATCCTGCAATTTATAGAGTTAGTAGATGAAGAAATAACTAGAGTTCTGATGCAACTCTTCCACCATGTCTTCTTCCATCTAAAATTATTGCCATCTCCTCTTCCTTGAGTCTTTGTGCCATTAAAATAATGTTTGACTCAAGGTTTATTTGTTCCACTTGATCATCATTGTCTTCTCTCATCTCAAAATCTCTGAGAGCGGTCACAAATTGAGTAAACGTGGGATAGGGTAGCTTCCCTAACATCACTGTGCGTAGGGTTTTATACTTGATTCTGAGTCCTCTAAACAAAGTTATGTACTTCGCTATTTTCATCTAAAGGTGTTTGTATAGCCATAAGGCTACAAATTCCTTTGAATTCTTTTATGTATTCATCAATTGTTCTTGTGCCAAACTTAGAGTAAGTTGCTTCAACTAAAATTTCATTTTTGCTTGCTTGTAGGTAGGTATCCTCAAGGCAAGACTAATCTGCTTAGCAACAGTGCACCCCAGAACGAGGAACATTGAAACCTCTGTCATTGTTCCAGAGAGACAACTCCTAACTAGAACATCGTGTTCTTCCTATTCGATGAACTAAGGAGTAGGATTGGTTTCTCCTTTCTCACTTTCAAGAGTTTCTGCTGGTGCATAATTTTTTATGATATTTGGGACTTTCAATGATTGCATCAGTTGAAAAACTTGTGTTTTCCAAACTAGGTAATTATTGGTAGATTATTAACTTAATGGGGCAAATGGCTAATGAGTTAGTGAAGTGAAGAGGGTGAAAGAGAAAGGCTCGAGTTTAGTGTTGCAGAAATAGTATATGAACAGAGTGCTCAGGATCATGTATTATCGAGCCAAATGTCATGACCTGCCACATCATCATGCCACGTAGGTGTCATTTGGCATATATTAATGTCATATGGAAGCTTACATAAAAAATAGAGTAGAACTTGCGAGAAGGTTCCAGAGAAACATAGAGGTTTTCATAGGAAGACTCTAGAAACCTATGGAATTGGTAGTAAAGTCCCTGGAAGATTCTAGTTACGTAGAGAATTCTAGAGAAGAGACTTACTTGTAAATAATAAGGGACTTATGCGACAATTAATATTTACATACTAGCCCCTAGGAGACTAGTATATAAAGGGGGCCATTCATTTGTAATTCACCAAGGAAAATAATCAAGTTCTCTCTAATACAAAAGCTTCCTTTGGGAATTCTCTTGTGCTCTAACATTCCTTAGCGATCTTTAGTGTAGTAAGGCTGACTTGGCATAGCAAGATCGTGAGCAAGTTGGGCAAGAACGTGAGCTAATTGTCAAGTGCCGCACGTGCGCTTAGTTAAGACTAAGGACAACGGGTATCAGAGCAAAGGTTATGACTAAGGAATGTTTGAAAGAATACAAGAGATTGCTAGAAGGAAGTTTTATAGAGAACCATGGTCGAAATTACCAAGGGCTTGGTACTTGCAGAAGGGACCAACGTGAAGGTTCCGAAGCGAAAGCAATATGGCAGTGCACGGGACGCACGTGAGGCGGCAGACTTACTTTGGAGGATGGACAAGTACTTTGAGGTAGTTAGGAAGGATGACGGCGTTGTTAAGGTATGCAACGCCTCAATGTACTTGACCGAGGTTGTCGTGCTAGGGTGGCATCGGAAGTGTGCCAACATTGAAGAAAAGGCTATGCAAGATTGATTCGTGGGAGCAGTTCAAGAAGGAGTTGAAGAAGAAATTATACCCAATGAATGTGGTGTACGAGGCTACGCGAAAGCTAAGGGAGCTTCGACAGACGGCCACGATTCGGGAGTATGTGCGCGAGTTCACTACCTTAATGCTGCAAATCCTGTCATTGTCCGAGGAAGATTCTCTCTTCTACTTCATGGATGGGTTTCAAAATTGGATAAAGCAGAAGTTAAGAAGACATCAAGTAGCCAGCATGGACGAGGCCATAGGGGTAGCCGAGTCGCTCGATGAATTCAAGATGGAGCCTGCCAAGTCCAAATAAGGCAACGCCAAGAGGGGTGGGGGAGATCATGACAAGGAAAACTGGAAAGGCATACGAGGTATACAAGGGTAATGGCAAGGGGCCATCCCATAACGGACAGGGGTCCAAGAGAAATGGCAAGGGGCTGGAAAACGGTAACGAGTACGAGCCTAGGGGAGGGTGCTACTTCTGTGAAGGATCACATCGGGCAAGTGAATGCCCAGAGTTGGGGAAATTTGCGGCAATGATCGAGAACTTTTCTCCAGCACATAAGGGTGACACGGGAGAAACCGCCTGCATTGGAGGGATGCGCTTGGAATCTAAGCCGAAAGTAGGGGATTCCAAAGCCTATCTTGGCGCCATGCAAATGGAGCATGGTGGCAGCAAGAAAAGTTGGACGGACATAGTTGAAGAGGATGGCAAGTTACAAAGTGATGGCATGCTATCGGACTCAGACGATGCACCAAGCAGAGGGTTCAAGTTTACCAGTAAGGCTAGACCACGGAGGGCAGCCAGATAGGAAGTGGAAGCATGGACTCGATGTTTGAGAAGCTGCTAGACTTGGTTGAGTCATGGGAAGATTTAGGCCAAGAGCAAGGAGGGGCATCCGATGGGCGGAGAATGAAGGCCATCATTGCTAGCTGTCCAAGGTATAAACGGGGCAAGAAAAAAGGTGACCGGTACCTTGTGAAATGGGAAGGCGAACTGCCCCATATAGCATCATGGCTAATGGACAAAGATCTCCGGCGACACCAAGGCGAAGTGCGCGTGTACGTGTCGATGCTTTTTGCCAAGGGCGGCACAAAATTGGGTGGGGGAGAGTGTCATGACCCGCCACATCATCATGCCACGTCGGTGCCATTTGGCATATATTAATGCCATGTGGAAGCTTACATATTAAATAGAGTAGCACTTGTGAGAAGGTTCTAGAGAAATATAGAGGTTTTCATAGGAAGACTCTAGAAACCTATGGAATTGGTAGGAAAGTCCCTAGAAGATTCTAGTTATGTAGAGAATTCTAAAGAAGGGACTTATGCAACAATTAATATTTACATATATACTAGCCCCTAGGAGACTAGTATATAAAGGAGGCCATTCATTTGTAATTCACCAAGCAAAACAATCAAGTTCTCTCTAATACAAAAGCTTCCTTTGGCAATTGTCTTGTGTTCTAGCATTCCTTAGCGATCTTTAGTGTAGTAAGGCTGACTTGGCATAGCAAGATTGTGAGCAAGTTGGGCAAGAACGTGAGCTAATTGTCAAGTGTCGCACGTGCGCTTAGTTAAGACTAAGGACGTGACACAAAGCTCTAGTACCATGAAGGGAAACAATCTAGAAAAATTGAAGTCTTTGTTCTATTGTCTAACATAGTCAATATTATCAGAAATTAGAGCAAGCTCTATGTAATAAATACTAATAAATAATAAAGGAGGTTTTAGTTATTACATCATAGCTAGTGAACAGGAAAATTCAACTAATTTGTGAAGTTAGAAATTTAAATTCTATCACAAAACTATAATAGCACGAGTACTCCGCATGTTGGGATTTTAAAACGATTTATACCTAATTTCCTTCATATAGAAGAGAAACAGTCATTGCATTATTTGCCACTAAAAAACTTCTTCACTTGAACTATTTTATTCAACAAAAGTTTGATCTAATCTTGGGTGGGTTTCGAAAAAAGAAAAATTAATTATGTGAGAGGGAACGATTTTATCACACGTGCGAGTTGCGACGACCTATTATTTTGAAAAAGGAGATACCTACCTTACCAAAAATCCTACTGTACAGCCTCTTCTTTTTTAAATTCCTACTTCTTAGAAGAGGGAATACACACAGCTCACTGTCAACATGCCTGTGTCACAGGGGCATTTAAGTCTTTTAGCAGCCGCTGTATTTATGCGTTGAAACTTGCTGAGAAAGTGGGGCCTCCACCCACATTTTGCATGCACGTGCTCAATTTACCGGTAAGACTATCAATTCTCTGTAAACGTGGGCCCCGCTTTATTTAGAATTCACATAATCTTATTATCGAGGGAAATTCAAAAATAGCCAGATTTATCACTGGTCGTTGAAAAATAGTCAAGTTTCAAAAGTCATCGAAATTTAGCCACTTTAAATTTGAGCGAAAACACTGTTCAAAATCCGGAAAAATATGCCCGCAAATTTTACGGGAGTTCCAGCATAAGTATGTTGGAACTCCCGTAAAATTTACGGGAGTTCCAGGATAACTATGCTGGAACTCCCGCAAATTTNAACGTTTAACTATCAATTCATATGCATCTTTTTAGCCATCTTTTATTAAACAGAAAGTTAACTAACAAAGATCAAATCCGTGGAAAACACGAATGTGGTTAATTGTCGAGTATAATATACTGGAGTTTGGAGCACTGGTGCTCCAGTCTCCCGCAAATTTTACAGGAGTTAGCAAAGTATACCGGTCCAGCATAATATGCTGGAGTTCGTACACAAATGCACCAGAACTCCCGTATATTATACTGGACCGGTCCCTGTTGCAGCAAAATAGTGGCGAATTTTCATTGACTTGGTAAACGCTGACTATTTTTCATTGACCAGTGTGAAAACTGACTATACCATGATATTTTACCTTATTATCTATACTAGATAAAGATTGCCCGTGCTACGCACGGGCCGAACAGGTTGCGCAATGTGCTTATTTTTTTCAAGTGTCCTGGCGTCACCCAAATAGTGCTCCATCTCTAATTATGAAATTGGACTATCATAACCAGTAGGCTTTTCATCCATCATATAAATAGTATGTATGATAATACAATATCTGCAAAAGAGGACGTAAAATACTCTACAATGCTACTGTTATCCGGATAACCATAGGTAATGATTACAACTAAATACTACTGATGTAATAGCCCCAAGAATATAGAAAATTTGTATTTTTAGCACAAGCGCATTTAACCCATCATTCCCTTTCGAGAATCAGCTACAGTGTCCCATTTCAGTTGTCGCTTGTTATACCTGTAACGACCCGACTGGTCGTTTTGCGTTTTAGAACCCCCGTTCCCTTAAATAAAACTTCCCGCACTTGCTTTAACTAATTTATGACTTGCGGGGACGGCTGGTTCGGAAGTTAGAAGAGTTTTGAGCAAGAATATGTCCATTTGCTTCTTTAAGTTTTTTCTAAAAAAGGCCAAGTTTGACTGCGGTCAACTTTCTTGGGAAACGGACCCGGATTCGTGATTTGACGATCCCAGAGGGTCCGTGGAAAAATACGGGACCTGAGCGTATGCTCGGAATCGAATTCCGAGGTCCCTAGCCCGAGTAATGAATTTTTCTGTGAAATTGTTAACTCGAAGTTTTAAAGAATTAAATAAACTAAGTAATCATTGATTTGCTAGGTATCGGGCTAAGATTTTAGTTCCGAAGCTTGGTACAGGTCCGAAATATCAGTTAAGACTTACCCATGAAATTTGGTGTCAATCCGAGTAGTTTAAGGGCGTTTTGACCCGTTAGAAGGAAATTAAGAACTTGGAGTTCAATAGATTGATTCATTTGGTTTTAGGATGTGATTCCTAGATTTAACGTTGTTTTGAGTGATTCGAGGGTTCGAGTAGGTCCGCCTCGCGATTTCAGACTTGTGGTATGTTCGGGCGGGGCACGGGAGCCCCGAGCGTCAAACGAGCGAGGCTCGAGTGAAGTTAAAACTTGGAAAAGGACTGAAGTTTGCTGCTTCTGTCATAACTGCATCTGCGGTTCTTGGACCGCAGATGCGGTCATTTGATCGCGGAAGCGAAAAGGGACAGGCCATGGGAAACCGCAGAAGCGGCCCAGCGACCGCAGAAGCGGTTCCGCCTATGCGGCCCCCAGACCGCAGAAAAGGTCCAGCTCCCTATTGCCCAAAGCCGCAGAAGCGGCCAATATCCGTAGAAGCGGACTCCGCAGAAGCGGAAATGCCTCCGCAGAAGCGAAATTAGCTGGGGGCAGAAGAGTTCATTTAATACAAACTCAAACCCATTTCTCTCATTTTTCACTCCACACTTAGGCGATTTTGGGGCTTCCAAAGAGAGGGTTTCCACATATCATCACAAGGTAAGTAATTTTCACTCCCCCTTAGTTTAAATACATGAACATTAGGTAGATTAAACACTAAAAACTAACTAAAAATCAAGGGTTAGAGCTAGATCTAGGGTTTTAGTAAAATTAAGATTTAATCATGTAATTTGCCATGTAATGAACTAGAAATCATATATTTGTGATCCTTAGGTGATAGAGAACAACTTCCTTCGAAAAATCTTGGAATCCGGGCACGTGGGCCCGGGGTCGGAATTTAGGAATCTTGTGGGAAAGGTTGGGAAATCACTTAAATAGTTAGAATTCAACCTTGTAAGCCTTTATTGACTAGTTCTCACTTTATTTTAATTAGTTTGTGCTCGTTCGGCTACAAATTGAGGGTTTGGGCTTGTTCTTGATATTGGAAGTGCGCTTCGGAGCAAGATGAGTCTCCTTTCTAACCTTGTAAGAGGGAATTGTCCCCATAGGATTATAAATGAGTAATTGTTGCTAAATGCGGGGGCTACGTACGTACTAGCTAACGAGAGTCCGTGCGTAGCTACTATAATGTTAATTGTTTGGGTAGTTTAGGACCCACATCATGCCTAATTGGGGAACATCTATTATTTTATTGCCAATATGATCATTTATGATTTGCTAGAGACTCGAGGGAATGAAAAGTGAACATATGAGCTTGTTGAGCCTTGGTAGGAGTTTCTTGTATATAAATGAGCCTTGTGTGCATTCTTGATATTTTTCTTGATAATTATGGATCGGGCCGATTGCCTCGGTGAGAATAGATGCATCTATGGTTCGGGCCGTTCGACCCTCGGCAGTGCACAATTTATTTTCTGTTGGAGCGGGCCGTCGACCTCGGCATGATTGCGCATGATATATATGCTTAAGTTTAGACATGACATGATTTCTTGTTAAGTATGAAAAAGGGAAAATGGTAATTGAATTATGGTCAAGAACATGAATATGACTTTTCTTTTAAACTTTTGTCATTGGAGATCCTTCATGATGTATATCTCACATTACTATTATATTATCTTGACCTTAGTAAGTATCAAGTCGACCTCTCGTCTCTACTTCTTCGAGATTAGACGGGATACTTACTGGGTACATGTTGTTTATGTACTCATGCTACGCTTCTGTACTTAAATGTACAGGATTTGAGGCAGGTGGATCTGGACATCATTCTGGTGTGCATCAGTGAGCACGCTTGGGACTTCTACGGTGAGCTGCTTCTCTTTCATGCCGATCCGCAACTGAAGAAGTCCTTCCTTGTACTTTTGTTTATGTCTATCCTGATTCAGACAGTAGGATAGTATATTATTCTTTTGTGTATATTCTACTAGTCGCCCGTAGCTTGTGACACCAGGTTCTGGCACACACAGTAGTAGACATTTATTTTTGGGTTGTATTGTTATTTTGATACATTATGATCTTTAATGGTCTTACCTTTAATTCGAAAAATCTATTATAATTGTCTTGGGTTAAAGTAAAATGAGAATTTAATCACATTTCTGCATCGGCTGGCCTGACAGTGGTATCGGGCGTCATCATGACCTATTATGGAAAATGGGTCGTGACAATACCCGAAACACCTATCAGTAAATATAGATATGTGAGATGAAATGCAGATATGAGAGAAGCACTCTGAACTATCCAATTGTTAGTAGACCAATAAATCATCGTCAGTAATTTGGACATATTATAAGCAAGAAAAAAATAATTGGGAGCTTACCAATATATTATATTCAAGCCAGTAACTATTATGTCATCTCCACATGTAACTGCATATCCGAACATGAAATAGGTGTATAATTGGTTGCATCTGCTGGTTTGTAATATTTTAGCAGTATAATTCCCCCACCTTCAACAGTATAAAGAGGCAAATTACCTTGAGTAATGACGTAAAATGCAATAGGATAAGGAAGTCATAACTGACAAACCTTTATCATACGAGAATTTAACAGAATAATTCACTGTTTCAGAATAAAGACGATCAATTGCACCATACCAACTACCTTATCATAAGTTATCATCAGATGCCTTGAAAACTCTAGAGAGATGTACAAAATGATATGTTTTGGTACATTCTAGCAGTTGTTTGAAGCGGTTGGACTACTCCATGTCTCCCTTGCTCAATTCAATATTAACAGGCAAATAAAAACAATGTTATTATCCAAAATAACTTTTGAGTTAGCAAAATGACCATCGATGGCGGGTCAACACGTGGTGAGCAGCAAGTCTCACCTTCATCAACTCCTTTGGCAACTACTGTCACAACCTCTTTCGGTAGTTCCATCATTACCTCTGTAGTGCAAACGAAAAACCCAAAATATATATAAAAAATTACCACCGCAGGTCCCTTCAGGACGAAATAGTTTGAAGCAAAAGGGGAAAAATGAAACTAATACAGTATAAATTGAACTCACCCAATAGTGGTCAAACAAAAATTTGGCAACAACAATCTCAAACTGATAAAAATAAGGCTTTTAAGGCACATAAAACCAATTTACCTGAGTGGATTTCAGCACCTCTTCAAATGCATATTTATTTTATTTCTTTTGTCATGAATTACTTCGAACTCAACTAAAAGCTACTGAGCATATTAAAATTAAACACAAATTTCCAAGCCAAGCAAAAATATTACATCAGTAATCAATCTCCTAATAAGTAAAGCATGGTATTAACTGACAAAGTCAAAAATGTATCAAATGAAGGAAAAACATTTAAAGAAAATTTAGAAGTTTACAAACAGTGTAAACATTAATTGCATGCCTTATTTGAGGAGCCCTGAAAACTAATGAAGCGCCTCCTAAATATTAAGTGGTTCATATTAAGAAAAAATTACAAGTCTTACTAATTACATGGGATACCAAAATATGCGATTTTATTTTACAGTATTTCAGGTAAAGAGTCTCTCCGCCTGCAGTCAAGCTAACCAAAATAAAGATCAGCGATTCATCCAAAAGAAATGAAACTGTTGAATGACCGTGTGACAAATAGGTCACATTAGATTCCTAGTTTCCACAAGTATGGATCCAAACTGTTTCAGTAACTTCTTTTGTATGTTAAAAAAGAAATTTTTCTTTGTTTCTCTACCTCCATATTTTGAAGAGCTTCGAAAAAGTTACTATTGAATCAAATTTTATCAGTAGAGACAAAGACATACCTAGAATCATAAGATAAACAAAAATAACTGGAAAAAAGAAACAAAAAGAACAAGCAAGAAGCTCACCTCAAATCATTAATCAACGGCGAAAGAAAATCAACTATCGATAGGCACAGAAAATCGAAGCAACAACTGAAGAACACACAGAAAAAAAACTTGGTGGATGGGGATTTTAAAGCGTTTTGGCATTGAGAGAAAGTAATACTTCAGTCTCTATGTAATGCTCAAAGCTATTTTTTACAACATAATCCTTGTCAAAATGAAACCATAAAATAATACCTAAGAATAGAGAAAGCAGTGAGATGCAAAAGAAATATAATAGAAATCCTACTTCGAATAAATTTCTCAAACACCTAAGTTACAAAAGCTCTTGGCATGTTAAAGTTTGTGTGCCCGAAAGGCGAAAGCCCTAAGACCTCATAAGAAAACACAAATTCCTAACATGTCATCGAAGATAAAACAGATGATAGAAGAAACAAAAGATAAAAAGAAGAATATCCACCAGAAAATAATGATCCAGAGAGAGAAATCCAGTAGCAACATTAGGAACAGAGGAGAACTGTTTGGAGATAGAGAACTTTGAGAAATCTTAGATCGATAACAGAAACGATACAATCACTCCCCATCTGATGAAAATGGACTCCACACATTGGCCAAGCAATAGAGAGAATTAGCAATATTGAATAGCATTAGCAACAGATGTAAATAATCGTGTTTCTATGCATATATACATTGTATAGTTCTCATTTAGGAAGGAAAAAATCACTGGGAGAAATAAAAGGACTTACAAATTGGTCATATATCTGCGAATTCCAGATAAATTCTATATAGCAGAGAAATTGTTTAATTTCTACCGTTCATTTGTGCGACCCAAGTATCAGATGATCATGTAAAACAACAAATAGATGACTTTACAGGTTAAAGACGTGCATGTTTTCACGAAACTTTTCTTTGAAAGATAATAAAGTATAACAGAAGAAAAAAATAGGAATCAGAGAACTAATATACGATGTGCATTGACTCAAGTTGCAGGATTTTGCAAGAGATAATTAAAAGAAAGCTAAGAGAGTAGGAATATGTGCTATAATGGAGCACCATTTTGTTCTATGATTGAATTGAATTCAAACTTCGGGCGTTACCTCATGTTTCCAGTGGAAGAAAAAATCAGCACAAAAAGATTCAAGAGTCGGACCTAGAATTTCAAGTCAATGGGTGCTCGAGCAATCACCCTTCTCTGTGTGGGTCTGTCTTAGCCGCAACCTGTAACCTGTGAAAAGAGAGAAGAATCATACTTCTGAAAAGGTGGTTGTCATTTTACATTTAAAGATAAATTCATTATTTTTTTGTATTACTCTAGCTAAATATGAATCTTCTGAATAATTGTACATCAGTCAGTACATGAACATAAATAAATAAGTTCCAAATGAAAAAATTACTTCTAAACCATTCTCTGGCGAAGTGTTTCAGCACCATTTGTTAATCCTCTTAACCCCATGCACCAGAAGACTATCCAATGCTATGGGTGCTTAATGAACGATTTATATCATAGAGTATTAAAATATCAATTTAATTATATATACTTATTAGCAGTTTAATGGGTGCTTCAGCAGACACTCTTCTATATGTGGATCCGCTATTAGGTAGGAGTGATAAACGGTAGAAATAAAGTGATAAACACGTCTGTTCAAATATTTACTTAGCACATCGTTCATACTAAGTTCTAATGCAAGGAACATCTTACACAAGTAAAGATCAATAAGAATCTCTACATAAGTTTTGATCATAATTCCCAATGTTCTTAACAGAATGTTCTGAAGAAACCTTGGTAATAACAACTACTAACTCTCTATCATACTGGTCATGCTATGATGATAACTTTTTAGTGAAGTTTACTTTGAGATATCATAAACTTATATAGATCTATTCTTATTACATATTTCAGAATTGGCAAAATAGTTAGCTGTATTTTTATTTTTGCAATAGATATCTGCAACTTGTTTATACCGTCTCACTTTCCTTAATTTTAAACAAAGACTCCCTTTTTCTTAATCCAGTGTATTTAGTTTATCAACTTCATTTTAGCTTTTTGCGTAATACCAATTTTTTATCGGGGGTGAATTATCTATCTGTTTGCTCAAAAGTTATCATATACCTTTTGAGTGTAAACAATATAAATAAATCACGGGAAAATCATAGCAAACCGTAATAATCCATTAGACCAAATGAAAGATGCACAAATAAGTACTCAGAGTTAGGAGGAGAAACATTAAGATCCTTTATTGATAATGATGATTTGGCCTGCCTCTCCATGAAGAGGTTCAGAGCCTTACAATGATGTTTTCCTCTCTCATAATATGTGTATCGTTATATCTTTCTCTGTCCTCTCTTGAATCCTCCCCCCATAAGAAGCCCCTTGAAGAGGTTCCCTCTCTTGGTATTTATAGCTGTGAGCTTCGTAAGCTGGCCATAAGTGGTCGTGACCACGTTAGGGTTTCGCCTTCATGATGACGGACGGGCCGTAGCCTTGTTGATCGAATCAGATAAGGGTTGGATACCGTTAATTCTGAGTGGTTGTACCACTAATCAATCATGAATTAGCTTAAGACGGGATTAACTTCGTTGATTATCGTGAGGTCGGATTCTGACCCATACAGTTAGTCCCTCCGCTTATTGAGGTCGTGCCTTGGCCGAGCTCGATGAGTGGATTTCATCGACTGTAATTCTGAGAAACTCGGATAGCGAGGTCGACTGTCGCTTCGGTCGAGGCCGAATTCTCTTTGGCAATGGCCCTCAGCCTTGTAGAGTGTCTGTGTTTTGTTATTGTGTTATCAAGTCGTCGTTCGATCGAGGTTGGACTCTCCTCTTTTGCGAAGGCACTTGACCCTTTAATTTAATTCGAGTGAGGTCGAGCTTTGTTGTGCTCTGACCCTTTCGTTTGTTCTGGGAGCATACCCGTCGACCATGGCGGACGGGTCGTATGTTGTGCGGCCGAGGGGAGTAAGGGCACGCTTGATACGTGTTTGGCGACGTCCAAAATTTTGAGAGCGCACGGAACATCTCCTCGGCGTTCATAGGTCGTTAAAACCATTTCGAGGGCGAGACGCCGGTTGGTGACTGCAAAGCTGCTTCATGGAGCCTGTCATAATGACGCACGTTTCTGTGGAATCGAACCGGCGTGCGGTTGGTCATGTAGTTAATGGTGGCTGTTGGGGTTCATGAAAGCCACTTGTGTTGCCTATAAATAAAAGCTGAGGCATTCATTTTTTTATATTCTCATTGTTTGTCTGAGAGAGATTCTGAAGAAGCTTTTCTTCCTGCTAATTCACCTTCGTCTTTGTTCTTCAAACTTTGCTTCTTTCTCGTTATTGAATCAACAATGGCAGGCAGTTCTTCCCAAAACGTTCTTCCGACGGATCTTCCGGTTAACTCTCTGGTGACTGAAGGGCCATCTCCGGCAATGGGCGGTGCAGAACTAGTGGAGACCGATGAAGCTCCATCGGTTGACGAGATAGTGTCTCTGCCCGGAGGTCCGATGACTGATTTCACCGCCGATGGTGGGGAGGACCAGGTGGATGAATCCCCATTAATGGGGGAGATTGGGATGTCCCGACTACGGGGACAGGGGGTCATCCCCAGCTATGCTGACGTTGTTCTCGCTAGAAGCGAGGAGAGGGTCCACACTGACCGCAGGGGATACTGCGTCTTTTACGCCTATCCCTTCAAGTTGTTTAAGCTCCCGCTCCCAATGCTACTGGTTGATTTCTGTCGTTATTACGGGGTATGCCTGGGTCAGCTTGCTCCTTCTCTTTACAAATTATTAGCAATGCTTATCAAATATGCAGAATTGGCCGGTAGAGAGGTCATGCTGCAGCATGTGCTCAGCCTCTACGCTCCCAGAGAGTTCGTGGTACCATGATTCAAGCGTGCCCTCGCGGGACGAGGGGCCTGACTGTGAAACTGGATGATGAGGTCGACCCTCGCCCTTTCGAGCACTTCTTCTACATCAGGACTGAACATTTAGTGGCGTGCTCTACTGGGTTCCCAGAGGCTTGGAATCATGCACGTAAGTTCCTTAATCGTCGAATTCCCTTTTTTGCCCCTCCCTACGTCTTGTGCTCATAAACGTTAACTCGTATCAATTTGTAGCCGAAAAGTTACCGCCGGCTCCGTTGGCTGGGATTCGTGAGTGGGTTGAGGCCGTGCTCCCCCATACGGTGGGGATATGCACATGGGCGTCTTTCTGGGAGAGGCATGGCCGTAGGCCTGTGTTCCGCTTCGTTTCAACTCGATTCATCAACCTTGTTTTTCTGTGATCGGGGAGGGGACGCCGCGTCAGGGCCCCTCAGTTGGCCTTCCGTCGGCCGGGTGCAATCGGTCGACTTACTGCGGCGCCGGTGTCGCGCTCAATACCGAGGGTGGCATCAGTTGAATCTTCAGCGGTTCCTTCTCCAGCATGGGCTGCACTTCGGGACGAGGGGACGAGGGGGTCGTGCGCCCTAGGGCGGAATCACCATCAGATGGGGAGGAGGAGAGGCCATTGATAAGGCGTAGGGTCATGTTCACGCCGGCTCCTCCTGTGGTAATTAATTTGGACTCTCCTCCGACGGATGCGGAGAGGGGTGCGGTCGCGGCGCCTGCTCTTGAGGGTGGACAGACAATGGGGGTTGCCCCGGCTGGCTTAGGCCATGATGATGCCGTCGCCTCGGCGACTCAGTTGGTGGTTCCAGTCGCTGAGACGGGAGGTAGTTCCTCAGCGGCTGCTAATGTTGGTGATTCAAGCACTCCTTTGGCGGCTACGGCGGGTGGTTCCACCTCGCTAGTGGCCGAAGGAGGAAGGGATGCTGTAGAAGATGAGTACGAGTCTGAATCCGACTTGGACCCCAACAACGTTCGTATGTTCCAGGAAGGCTTCACCAATTCAGCGGTGCGCGCAGAGGGGCGGTCTCGCTTCGTCGAGGTTCCCACGGAGCTGAACTTATTGCTCCAAGGGAGTAGCTTGGTCCCGCAGTTTGAGCTGCTATGCTCGGAGGCCGAGAATGCGTCATTGAGGGGCGTTACGGATGTCGGACTGATGAATGAAGTGGCTGTGATGGGCTTGAGGGTATGTAATATAATGTCGGTTCGCTTCTTTTTCGTCTTAGTTTGATCTTTATCTTAATCGTTGTCTTTGCTCTGCAGTCTTATTTGTTGGAGGTGGAGAGCATCCGTCGAGCCAACGTCCGCTCGGGGATATTTTTGCGGGCGTTGGAGAAATACCGCCGCTACCGAGATCGGTGCCGAGAGATGCGCGTGCGCTTGAGGAATGATCCCCGTAGTCGGACCTTGGTCGAGGAACTGGCGAGGCGGGAGCTTCAGATGTAGCAAGCACTTGGCAGAGCGAGTGCTCTCGAGGAGCAGCTCCGGCGGAAGGATAAGGAGCTTGAGGCAGGAAGGAGGGCTGCAGCTGAGTGTGAGCGCCAGGGCCAGGCTAAGGCGGCGGAAGCCGCTGCGGCATGGAGCGGGAAAGTGACTGCGTTGGAGGGTGAAGTCGCGATATTGAAGCTTCAGGTGAGGGATGCCTCGTCGAGGGCTGGGGCGTTGAAGGAAGCTATCCGCGTGCACGAGTCCCAACGGGCGTTGGAGAGGGCTGCTGCGGCCTTTAGAGAAGGGAGTCTCGAGGAGCGGATCGGTGTCTTTGAGCAGGACGCCCAAGTCATGGCGGACCGGATCACAGCCTTAGAAGAAGAGAATCAGCGCCTACGGGACCAAGCCGCTTCTTCCAGCCAGGCTCGCGAACTTTGGGTCTTCGCCGAGGCCCAACGAGATGTATATAAGAATTTGTGGGAGGCCGGCATCGTGACCGAAGCTGCTTTCGAGGGAGCGCGTCAAAAGGCTCGTGAGGCCCGTACCGACTGTGGTTTTGACGCGGCGACGCCAGAGGCTGACGCTGGTGCAGATGGTGGCGCGGATGGGCCGAGTAAAAAGATGTTATGCATTTTTTCTTGTCTTGTTCGCCGTTTGGCGTTTAGGTGTTTCTTGTTTTTTTTTCTTTCCTTGTATTGATCGGCCTTGGCCGGGTGTAAGCGGGGATGACCCGCAATTAATTTCGTGGATAAATGAGATCTCCTTTCCGTTATTTGCCTTGTATCTGTTTTGTACCTCCTCTTTTTCCCCCTTAGATTTTTCTTTACATGCGCTCGAAGGGGTGATTTGCCTTCGAGTTCGACTCTGGTAGGCATATTAGTTTTTAATTGTTGACAAATCTTCTTCTTCGACTCGGGGTGAGCGAGTCGGAGCCGTTGCTTGGCGATAGCGGCACTTAGCCTTAGTCCCGGTTCGGGCGCGGTCGAACTGTTGGCCGTGATGATAGAAAACGCGGCCTTGTAGTTTGACCGGGGCCGGAGTTTACGTGCCCCCAATCTTAGTTTGAGTTGGGAGTACTTACTTGAAGGGCGAGGGTGCCTAACATGCGCCTCGATTCGTTGGAGGTTGGATTTTGCTGAGTTCAATGATGAAGGCGCTTGATTCGAGTCCCGGTTCGACTGTGGTTGAACTAGTTAGATTTGAGGACGAAGGCGTCTAGCCTTATGGTTCGAGCGAGGTCGAACTCGTTGGATTTGATGGCGAAGGCGCGTAGCCTGAGTCCCGGTTCAACTATTGTTGAACTTAGTCGGTTCTGATGGCGAAGGCGCGTAGCCTGAGTCCCGGTTCAACTATTGTTGAACTTAGTCGGTTCTGATGGCGAAGGCTCATGGCCTGAGTCGCAGTTCAACTGTTGTTTAACTTTGTCAATTTTGATGGCGAAGGCGCGTAGCCTGAGTTTTGGTTCAACCGTAGTTGAACTTACTGCGAAGGCGCATGGCCTTGATTTAATGGCGAAGGCGCGTAGCCTGAGTCCCAGTTCAACTGTAGTTGAACTTACTAGAGAAGGCGCATGGCCTTGATTTAATGGCGAAGGCACTTAGCCTGAGTCCCAGTTCAACTATTGTTGAACTTTGTCAATTTTGATGGCGAAGGCGCATAGCCTGAGTTTTGGTTCGACCGTAGTTGAACTTACTGGCGAAGGCGCATAGCCTGAGTTTTGGTTCAACCGTAGTTGAACTTACTGGCGAAGGCGCATGGCCTTGATTTAATGGCGAAGACGCGTAGCCTGAGTCCCAGTTCAACTGTTGTTGAACTTTGTCGATTTTGATGCGAAGGCGCATAGCCTGAGTTTCACGCTGTGGGTATTGGGTGCTGAAACTCGGTTTTGATTCGAGACCTTGAGCAGCTTATACGTTGTCTTCCCAATCGGGGTATGTAGGCTGTCTTGAAGCGACTCTCGGCTCGAGATATCTCCGTGCCGGTTTCCAGCCGGAGCCCGTATCGGGGATGCGGGAGATGCTTTACAGAGATCCTCCCTTGGGGGGGGGGGGGCTTCTTCTTTTTGTGTGCACTATCTGAGATCGGAGAGAGAGAGAGGACTTGGATCTTGATTTGAGATCTTCGAGTTCCCCTTCGAGTTTGGTGTTTCTTTCCTTTTGGTCCAGGGAAGAACTACGCGATTTTGCTAGGAAATCCCCACAGATGGCGCCAAATTTTTTGCTCAAAAGTTATCATATACCTTTTGAGTGTAAACAATATAAATAAATCACGGGAAAATCATAGCAAACCGTAATAATCCATTAGACCAAATGAAAGATGCACAAATAAGTACTCAGAGTTAGGAGGAGAAACATTAAGATCCTTTATTGATAATGGTGATTTGGCCTGCCTCTCCATGAAGAGGTTCAGAGCCTTACAATGGTGTTTTCCTCTCTCATAATATGTGTATCGTTATATCTTTCTCTCTCTCTCTCTCTCTCTTGAATCCTCCCCCCAGAAGAAGCCCCTTGAAGAGGTTCCCTCTCTTGGTATTTATAGCTGTGAGCTTCGTGAGCTGGACATAAGTGGCCGTGACCACGTTGGGGTTTCGCCTTCATGATGACGGACGGGCCGTAGCCTTGTTGATCGAATCAGATAAGGGTTGGATACCGTTAATTCTGAGTGGTTGTACCACTAATCAATCATGAATTAGCTTAAGACGGGATTAACTTCGTTGATTATCGTGAGGTCGGATTCTGACCCATACACTATCTATCAATATCCAACTTGCAGAGACTCTAACCCCTAATGGAAACTTTCATAGCCTTGTCATAATAAAGATCATAAATTGTAGAAGTTTTTTCGACGACACGAATGTTATAACCGGTTTAAGATTACAAGTTTTAAAAGTTTTTCGTTTTTTTAAACACCCAAAGTTAAAGAGAGGGCATAGTGCGTCCGTGTATTATCTTTTCATATCGAAATCCAAAGATCCTAATTCATTGAAGAATTTTCTCAAACAGTAACAGAGCAACAGAAAGCAGCGATGGGAACACAAAATTCAAATAATAGAAAATTGCAAAAGATAACACTCTATAATATTGGAAATACGTGATAAAGGAAATCAGAATCAAAGGGGCCCAAATAATACAAATTAAACAAAATTAACTGTAAACAGTGCTAATAGAACGCTCACCTCTAGAAGCTGTAAAATCTATAAACCGCAAAGTTGACAACAAAGAGGACCTGTAAAATCTAGAGAGAGAACAGACGTCTTAGAGGGAGATGTTACTTTTCAGAAAGTATTAGACTGATTAAGAATGGACTGCACGTGTTGTCCTACCAAAATATGAGTCACCCTGGAAATCCTGAAATGGGCAAACTAACCTCAAAATTGCTGAAATAATTTATTTTGAAACTGGGAAACTGACAGACCGTGAAGCTTTTCTGATATTGTTGATACTGAATTTGCAATGAACTGGGTGTTAATCTTTTGATACATAGAACATGCATCTGCCAAGTTTCTCAAAGAGCTGTCTGCCTGGTACGATAAGAACAAGAGTGAGAAGAGAGAAGCCAAAGAAGTGCTTGCAGAGAGCAGTGATTTTCCAAATTGGTCGATGAAATCTTAATAAGCGAAGGTTAAAAAAATAAATGAAAAGACAATATTACCCTTGAAATGTGAGGCAGACATGTTGTCCAGGTGTGTGCTAACTCCCTTTTCCAGGTGTGTGCTAACTCCCTCTTATTAGATAGGAGAATCTCACACACTCCATTTTGCAGCCATTCCAAATTTCACCCCTTTAAACGTGGGCTCACATAAACTTTTCATTTTTCAGTTATATTATTCTTGTGTAAGGATTTCATTAAACTTCAAAAATAGTAAAAACATGACATACTTTCCAATTTTCCATATAAGCTTAAAATTTATAAAACAATAATAAACTAAGATATATAGATTTCATCTTCATGTTCCAATAATTTTAGTTAGGTTTTCTGCCAAAGAATTTGCATAAATATTGACTTAATATTTCGTTTGGACTCTTAAGATTTAGACTGAAAAAAGTTAAGTGCTTTGTGCAAATTCAAAGAAGGTCAAATACATATGTAGCCCCCTAGAACTGTATATACTAACAACTTTTTGAACGTTAATTTATTTTTTAGGTGAATAACTCTTGTGTATATCTCACACATTGATATAAATCTTAAACTCCTGGATCTTAGCTGAAGCTTAATCAAATATTTGCATCCATTCGCATGGTACTCAACAGTTACAACATCTTATCCATTCTTCATAAATTTCATCAAGGCTTCAACACTTATTTCAGATTCTTGGTTATAGACTACTTCAGCATTACCTTTGAAAACCTATAGTTGAAACGTATTGTGGTTTTGAAAATTTAAGAGGAATAAATATGTAAGAGTTGCAAATAAGCTACTTAACAATATTTTTGAAAGTTCAAAAGAAAATTTTAATTATACTTTTGTGACAATGAAAATGAGGTAGTAAAATTTTACCGCCTTAACTATGCAATTGATTCCGGGCGTAGCTCGGGCTAATCGTACTAG
>NW_017671963.1:61901-92584 GCF_001879085.1 Nicotiana attenuata | reverse complement strand
TATATATATATATAAAAGAAAAAGCTCCATTCTCCGTGCTTCTTATGGCCCAGTTAAACCATAGTTCTAATCTTTTCATTTAGGAAGTAATTACCAACGGAATCAACTTCTCTGTCCTAAGTTGTTTCTAAATTGTGTTTATTTTGTATCCTAAGTTGTTCTTAAATTGTCTTTGTTTTATATTAATATTAATTTTTAAATATCTTGATTTCTAAAAAAAATTATCATTTATAGAATATAATTTTAAATATGTAACTTATTTAATTTTAAGTATTGAAGAATCTACTTTTAAATACTCATTTAAAATTGAGTAGTTTAATCCTCATACTCTGTGTAAGGAAATGGGAACTAGTCAGACCAATTTTTAGTAGGTATTGGACTAGATAATTTATTTTTATGATTAAAGTTTAATTCAAAATACACAAAAGATATTATAATAAGTTACATTTTTATATCATATCAATGAATGAAGGAATACGTTTGAAATTATTATCGAAAATTCATGTAGTTTGAATTTCACAAACAAAAAAATCAAATATATATTTTGAAACTGCAGAAGACGTATTATCTAATGATCATAACGAGTGATTTTATTTTGTATCTCACACAACTTACACTAGTTGTGTGAGGCCTCTTTTTATCTCACATATTTGTGGACCCATATCTTACACATCTGGGTCCACAAAATTCTGGGACCCATACAGTTGTGAGACAAAAAAGAGGCCTCACACGACTAGTGTCAGTTGTGTGAGGCACAAAATAAAATTTTGAAAAATTACCAGCTATGTCCATTTATAAGTAGCTCATTACAAAAATTGGCCAATTGATAAAATATTACTAATATTAGCCAAATTAGGCAATTAGCTATTTGAAGCAAAAAAATATCAAATTTTTGCTTTGTTTTGAGTGGGTGTTATTAGAATAGATTGGGCACAACTTAAGGAGCTTGAATCTCAATTTTGGGATGATTTGGTGAAGTTTTGAGGTGGTTTGAATTGAAAATTCGACGTAAAAACTGAAAATGAAAAAAAAAATGATATGTGTATCACATTGTGTATCACATATGTATCATATTTGTATCAATTGTGTATCACATGTATATCCATGTATACCTGTGTGTGAGATACATGCGTGATACATGTTTGATACATGTGTCGCAGAAGACTTTTTTGAACTCGATTTAATTACGAATTTTGATACAAAACCAGTCCAAATCACCTTCAATCTTCCTCAAATTTTGTATATTGACTTATCTATATATTTTCAATGAATTTCAACTATACCCATTGAAAAAATTCCTTTTTTGCTTAGATTTTTTGGAATATTGTATATATTTTTGTATTTCATCACCTTATTTGCTACCCCGTCCATGAAATTTCCTTTCCGTCTTGTATCTAATGTTGCTAATCACGCTTAAAAATATGGAAGGTGATTTTTGCATGTGATTCTTTGAAAGAAAGAACCTTATTATTTGGTGTTTCAATTTTTCTTGGCTAGTTTTGATAAGTTTATGATTAATTGCTAGAGATTGGTAAGTTGATATTTATTTGGGACATTTTTGTAAGTTTCCCTAAAATTTTTCGATCATAACGCTATCTAGGAATTTCCCACATCAGCTTAACTGCTTCCTGACTTAATATTCAGTTAGCTACCAGCTAATCTGCATGGCTTAATTATGACATAATACCTCCCAATTTGTTTGAAATTGATCAGGCGCAATAGTTTTTGTACTTGTATTTTTTTTTTTTTTTTGGTTTCCCATCCGGTGTTCGGTATCCACATTGGGGCCTGACTAAATCCGGATTCGCGCCGGGAAATCCCACATTGAGGGTAAAATGCTCCCTAACTTATTTATCATATAATTTGTTGTTGTAGGAGGTAATATACCTCCCTTGGATATTAAATGGGTCATATAATTAATTTATCATGTATACACATCTTTTTTTAATTGATGAACTCTTTCATTTTTCAATACATTTCCAATATCATGAATATCTCAGGAAAGTCATTAAACATGCATGTTTTCTGTTAATAGAAGTTCAAGTTTAAGAGCGAAGGAAAATATTTTTATCGTAAATTCTCTAGAAGTTCTCTACAATTCTTTATTACCTTCATACATTAAAATAATTAATAGCACCCCTATTTATAATAGTGCTAAGCCTACTTTGATTAAAAACAGAAAAGTTTATTCCTATATTAATTATGAATACAAATCATATTTAGACACAAATTAAATTAATCAAGTCCTAAATAATTTTGGTTTCCTACTACAACTTTGAATTGGTTTTTCAATATTCTCCCGTAATTCAAAGTTGTTTACGACTTTTGTTGTATTGGAGCACTTCTCTCCAATCTTTTACTTTTGTTGAAGCACATGTCTCCAACCCTTGTTGATGTACTTTGCCACCAACGACCAATTTTGTTAAAGCACCTGTCTTCAACACATGATGCACTTTGCCACCAGCACTTAATTTTGTTGAAGCACCTGTCTTCAACACACGATGCACTTTGCCACCAGCACTTAATTTTGTTGAAGCACCTGTCTTCAACTCTCATTGATGCACTTTGTCACCAACTCCCGATTTTGTTGAAGCACCTGTCTTCAACTTCCATTGATGCACTTTGTCACCAACACCCAATTTTATTGAAGCACCTGTCTCAAACTCCCGTTGATGCACTATGTCACCAACACTCAATTTTGTTGAAGCACCTGTCTTCTACTCCCGTTGAATATGCACTTTATCACCAACAATCAGTTTTTTTTTTTTTTGGTAATTAAATTTTTATTAATCACCAAAAGTGAAGGCATTACATATCAGAGCTTAGCTACTCCCAGCTAGCTGTACTTTCTCATGATAAACTACAAAGGGAAAGACAAATCTATCTTAGCATATACTGATCTACTATTCTGGATCTATGCTAGAAATACAACTTTTTTATCAGTGTCTTTACATTTCCTGTGGCCCTAAAGTTACATATGCAAACTATCTCTCTTGCCAAGCTTGTGTGATCTCTGAATGTTTGTTGGAATATTCTCTGGTTCCTTTCTTTCCACAGTGCATGAGTGTATTCAGCATATATCATCTTGAGAAGCTTTGTAGCAGCTGACTTGCCTCTTGTTTGCTGGCAGATGACTTGTAGTTGCATCTCCCATGTTGCCCCATCATTGTTCTGTATTAGTGCCCATTGTTTCAATCTGTTCCACAGCGTTTTAGCATAGTCACATTCAGCAAACAGGTGATCCCTTGTCTCCAAATTGGTATGGCATAGCACACATAAGTCATTCACTTTGAGGCCCCATTTCTTAAGCCTGTCTACAGTTAGCAATCGTCCTTGACACTGGAGCCACATTGTGATTTGTGCCTTAGGTCTAGCAGCATTGTTGCACAATAGAGATCTCCAGGTAATTTTGGGCAATATTGGAATCAGTTGGAGGTATATCTGTCTAATGATGCTCTTCTTAGCCTCTAATGGTCTTTGTAGCTGCATTATGGTCTTCCTTGCTTCCAAAATTTTCCTTACCATCCAGCTTGCATTCATAGGGATTGGCATAGAGTATATGTTCTGCTCCTCGATGTACACTGTATGGGTCCACTTAATCCACAACTTGTCTTTCTTGTGAGATAAGTCCCAGAAAGTCTTAGCAATGGCAGCAGTATTCCAGGTATGCAGGTTGCTAAGGTTAAGTCCACCCACTGTTTTAGTTATACACACCTTATCCCAAGCAATGAGAGCCTTCTTTGTAATCTCATTCCCCCCAGACCACATGTAGCTTCTACAATAAGAGTCTATTAACTTGATCACTTTAGCTGGTAGTGGGAATATTTGTGCCCAATAGGATTGGATACCAAACAACACAGTTTGTATTAATTGGACCCTTCCAGCATAGGACAACTTTTTTGCAGTCCATGAGGTGATCTTTGCTACAATTTTTGTAATGAGTGGTTGCCATTGTAACATATTCAGCTTCTTTGTGTCCAAAGGCACCCCTAGATATTTGAAAGGTAGTTGCCCTTGAATATATCCCATATTTTGGCAGATTGTATCTATAGTTCTTCTCTCCATGCCTCCACAATATATAGCACTTTTATTCAGGTTTGCTTGCAATCCTGAAGCTCTTGAGAAAGTTGTGAAACACTCCTGTAATCTTTGGGTTGAGGGTATGTCTCCTCTGGCAAACAACAACAAATCATCAGCATAGCTTAGGTGGGTGATATTTAATTTGCTACATCTAGGATGATATTTGAAACTTTTATCTTGGTGTAGCTCATTAAGAAGTCTGCTCAAATCTCCATAGCTATGGCAAACAGGAAAGGGGAGATTGGGGTCTCCTTTGTCTAAGTCCCTGTGGCCAGCATTAAATGGTTCTCCCTTTTTTTTTTTTTTTTTTATTTTTTTTTTATTTTTTTTTGTTTTTTTTTTCTTTTTTTATTTTCTTATCCTTGTGTGTGTCCTTTTTTTTTTTTTTTTTTTTTTCTTTTTTTTTTTTTTTTTTTGGATTCTCCATTCAAAAAGAGGATGGTGTGTTAGTTGACTATTTTCACACAAGACATTAACCACTTGATAAACTTTCCTGGGAAATTCAAACCTTCAAGCACCTGTTCTAGGTACACCCATTCAACAGAGTCGTAGGCCTTCTGCAAATCCACTTTGATCATACATCTAGGAGAGATGTGTTTTCTGCCATATGATTTGACCAGCTCATGTGCAAGTATAATGTTATCTACAATCCTTCTACCTAGAATAAATCCTGGCTGGGCTTCTGAAATGATACAGCTCATAACTTTTTGCATTCTCCCAGCAAGGATTTTTGCAATGAGTTTGTACAGAATGGTGCAACAAGCAATGAACAATCAGTTTTGTTGAAGCAACTGTATTCAACTCTCGTTGATGCACTTTGTCACCAACATCCAATTGTTGATGCATCTGTCATCAGCTCCCAAATTGTTGAGGCACTTGTCCCAAACTTTAATTTTGTTCATTCACCTGCAATAATAAACTTTCATTTTTTTTTACTTCTCTCCAATTTCTAAAGAACATTTGATTCTTCTTGAGCTATTTGGTTGCTCCTTTTAAATCTGCAACTCCTTTTTTTCCTTATCTGTGTCGACATGATTATTTTTCATGAATATATAGTTGACTCGGTGTTTGCCATTATAACCTTTGGCCTGACGGACGGCACATATTGTCTAGCGTCACCCGCCGACAGCGGAAGCTACTTGTTTCTCTCCCAAGATCTTAGAAGCTCTGATACCATGCATATGAAGGAAAATATTTTTATTGTAAATTCTCTGGAAGCTCTCTGCAATTCTAATTTCCTTCACACATTAAAATAATTAGTAGCACCCCTATTTATAATAGTGCTAAGCCTACTTTGACTAGAAAAAGAAAAGTTTATTCCTATATTAATTATGACTACAAATTCTATTTAGACATAAATTAAATATATCAAATCCTAAATAATTTTGGTTTCCTACTACAATTTTGAATTGATTTTCCAACAAAGAGTGATGATTGTTTAATTACCAAACAGCCATGGCATGTTTACAATAATTGTACACCATAAGAGGGATGAAATACTCCTAAGAATTGACGAGAAAATTTACCTCGGAAATTTGAATGATTTCTAGTAGTCATCGATATGTTGTTATGACCTGACAACTCATAGCAACTATGATAAGGCCACCACCTAAAGTGTATACCAAATTATATTTAATTGAGTCTCAAAGTTAACCAAGAGATTGAGCAGGTTCATATGTTCACATTATACAATAAACTTTCTTACACGTCATAACAGATGATAATTGGCACGATCCAATATATCCGCACGTGTTCAAGGCTACTATGTATTAGGATGTGAGAATTGTAGGATTCATGTTAAATTGAGCTAGACAGAGGTAAGATCTACTAATTAATGGAGATTCTATACGATGCCATGCAAGGCAGAGTATCCTGCCTTGAAAGCTAAGAACATTCGAGAGAAGAAGAGAAGCTGGAAAGGAAATGTTTTCATTACCTTTTTCTGTTACAAGAGGAGCTGATTATATAGAGGAAGAAGGCGCACTAACTGAATTCTAACTACCTTCTTTCTTCTGCCCCCTCTAGTTTCACTAATTATAAATTGACCCCTCACTCATTTAACTTTGTTGTTCCTCTAGCTATGTTGGCACTCCCCCTCAAGGTGGGGGGGGAGGGGGGGGGAGGGGTGAAAGACATTCAACACTCCTAGCTTGGAAAGTAACAACTCATGTTAAGCTGCCCCTAGTCCTTTAGTCATCAGGTCTGCAAGTTGTTGTTTTGTGGGCATATACTCTGTCTTGATCAATCCTTGTTTGATTCTTTCCTTGACGAAATGGCAGTCTATCTCTATATGTATGGTCCTCTCATGGAAGATTGGATTAGCAACTATTTGTAAAGCTGCTTTGCTATCACAATGTAAGTGTACAGGTTCTTCCACATTGTTCCCTAGCTCCTTCAGTAAACGTATAATCCATATTGCTTCTGCCACAGCTGCTGCCATGCTTCTGTATTCTGCCTCTGCAGAGCTTCTACTCACTGTCTGCTTCTTCTTTGACTTCCAAGATAACAATGAGTTTCCCAGCTTAACTATATACCTGTGACAGATCTTCTTGTGTTTGGGCATGCTGCCCAGTCTGAATCACAGTAAACTGTGAGAGTATTGGTTTGACTGCTCAAAAGGATTCCTAGTCCAGGGCTTCCTTTAATGTATCTAACCACTCTTAATGCTGCTTCCATATGGGACTCCTTAAGAGATTGCATAAACTGGCTCAATACTTGGACTGCAAAGCATATGTCAAGCCTTGTAATCGTCAACTATAGCAATTTACCAATCAGTTTCTGATAACCACATGCATCTTCCAGTGGAGCATCTCCAGTGTTACCAACATGTTTGTCATGGTCAACAGTAGTAAGTTTGTGATTTTGCTCCACAGGTGTTGAGACTGGCTTGCAGCCACTCAATCCTACTTTTGAAATCAGCTCCAACACATACTTTCTTTGGTTTAGAAGAATGCCTTTATCTAATCTCATCACTTTAATCCCTAAGAAGTACCTGAGCTCACCTAGGTCTTTCATTTTGAAGTTTCTGTGTAATGTTGCCTTTGCCTCTTCAATAAGCCTGTTGCTGCTTCCTGTTATTAGTAGATCATCAACAGATATCAAAACAACCACAATGTCTTTGTTGCTTTTCCTAGTGAATAGTGAGTGATCATAGCTGCTTTGCATAAAACCAGCTTGAAGAAGTGCATCTGTCAGCTTTATATTCCATTGTCTTGAAGCTTCTTTCAAGCCATATAAGGATTTTAGCAGCCTGCATACTCTAGACTCCCCCTGGCTATGAAATCCTTGAGGAAGCTGCATATAGACTTCTTCAAATAAGTCACCTTGGAGGAAGGCATTATTGACATCCATTTGGAAGAGAGGCCAACCTTTGAATCTGCAACACCAATGACTGTCCTTACTATCACCATTTTTGCCACAGGTGAGAATGTCTCATGGTAGTCAAGACCCTCTTGTTGAGTGTAGCCTTTGGCTACTAATCTTGCTTTGTACCTGTCTATCTCACCATTAACTATATGCTTATCTTTGTAGACCCATTTAGAGCCTATAACTTGTTTGCCAGCAGGTAGATTTACTATCTCCCAGGTGTGATTATCCTCAAGAGCTTTGATTTCTTGTTCCATTCCATGAACCCAATTCTGATCAGCTGCAACTTCCTTGTAGGTATTTGGTTCAATGACAATTGAGAATGCCTTCAAGTAGATTGATATGTTGGGTATAAGTGATCATAAGTAACATGATTTGATATAGGATATTTGCTCTTTCCTGGTAGATTGCCTGCAGTGATATAATCTTTGAGCCAAATGGGAGGTCCTGCATGCCTATGTGGTCTTGAGGCAACCACTGCAGGTGGTGAAGATGGCTGAGGAGGTGTAAAATTAGCTGTATCAACCTGTTGAGGTAATAAGGGATCAGGAAGTTCTGCATTGCATGGAGTTGAATCCTCTTCTGCAGAGATTATGTTGGTATTTGTTGTAGAAGGTGCACGAAGTTCAGGGGAATTTGAATGATGTTCATATGAGGTTGGATGAGGTTTAGGTGCAATGGTTGGAGATGCTGGTGTATCTTGCTCACTATAAGTTGGAATGGAAGATGGTTCTGTGAATTGTGTAGTTTCTGAGAGTTGTAGAAATAGTTCTTTATCATCAAGAGAGTTGTGTTGAAAGGGAAATACATATTCATGAAATTTGACATCTCTACTGACAAAAAAGGTGTTGGTTTCAAGGTCATACAATCTATAACCCTTCTGAGTTTCTGAATACCCCATAAACACTGCCCTTGATGCTCGAGCTGCAAATTTGTCCCTTCTGGGCAATACACTAGCAGAGCATTGACACCCAAATACCCTTAGATGATTTATGTTTGGTACCTTCCCACACAACACAGTATAGGGAATTTTGCCTTTTAGGACCTGTGTAGGTAGCCTATTGATCAGGTAGACTGCTGTTCTAACACATTCACCCCAAAACTTGATAGGCATATTGATCTGAAATCTTAAAGTTCTAGCTACCTCCATAATGTGTCTGTGTTTACTTCCACAGTCCCATTCTGCTAAGGTGTATAGGAACGGCTGCTTTGATGAATAATGCCATGTGAAGAAAGCAATTCATTACATTTAGAATTAAAAAACTCTGTACCATTGTCACTTCTCAGAATCTTGATATTCACCTCAAATTGAGTTCTTATTACAGAAATGAAATTCTTCAGAACAACATAGACTTCACACTTTGACTATATCAAACATACCCATGTATATCTACTGAAGTCATCAACAATACTAACAAAAAATTGCTTTCTATTATAGGTTGGGGTCTTATAAGGTCCCTAGACATTTAAGTGAACAAGATGAAATATACCAGTGGTCTTAGTATTGCTAGTAGGGAACTGTGATCTATATTGTTTAGCAAGAGGGCAAACAGTGCAATCTTCTAACTCCTTTCCACTAATATCACTCTTAAGTGAAACTATATGTTGTATAGATTTCATAGAGGTGTGTCCTAATCTGAGATGCCATAGCATGGTGCTCTCCTCCTTCCTTATAGCACAGATTGTTATTCCTGCTGCCTTTGCATATTCTCTCAATATGTAAAGACCTTCAGACTCCTTACCAATTCCCAAGACCCTGCCACTGTAAAGACCCTGCAGCACACAAAAGTCAGGAAAGAATTTGACTGTGCAAATGAGGTCTCTAGTGAGTTTAGCCACAAATAAGAGATTGAACTTAAAATATTGTACATGTAGTACATCTTTTATACACAGGTCTCCTAAAATTACTGCATCTCATGTATGTGTTATCCCTGCCTTGCTACCAGTTGGCAATTGCACACCATTACATCCTTGTTTCCCACATGTTTTAACATTGTTTAGTACTTTCTTATTATAAGTAATGTGATGAGTAGCTCTTGAGTCTATTACCCAACTAGTTATGGCAGCATTGGACAACAAGGATACAATATCTGCCATGTTAGCAGAACTTTCACCTTCTGTAGGTTTGTTCAGCAATCCTACCAACTGCTTGTATTGTTCCTCTGTGAGATAATGTCCTTGTGGCTGATTAGTGCTCCCAGCTGCATCATCTGCACTAGCAGTGTTGGCATAGGTTCTGTGTCCACCAAATTGAGGCTTCTTCTTGCTTTTAAAATCGATTGGATATCCAACTATCTTATAACAATTCTCATTCAAATGACATTTGTATCCACAGTGTTCACAGATCAACCCAGGTTTCCTTGGCTTAAACCCCTGAGCCTTCCCTGCTAACATAGTCAAGGGATCTCTATTGGTGTCAGTCACACCTAGTGTCCTTTGACTCTCCTCCTGTGTAACAATGGCATATGCCTCATTCACAGACACCACTGGCCTTCTCATCAACACATTACTCCGCACATTGCTGTAGCTCTCATTTAACCCCATGAGAAACTTAAGCAATTATTGCTGCTGCAAACGAACCAAAGAAGGCCTAGATTCCTCACAATCACAAAAAGGTTTAATTAGGTGCCAAAACATCCAATTCACTCTACAGATCTGACATCTTTGAGTTGTAAGAAGTCACTGAATCAGTGCCCTGTCTAAGTGTGGGTATTTTAGTCCAAAGATGATAAATCCTTGTCAAGCTACATCTATCAAATTTTTCTTCAAAATCACTACATACTTTCCTAGCACTAGATGCGAAAACTATGCTTGGCATTAGCTCACTCGCAACTGTACTTCCAATCCAAGACAACACAATCGTGTTATATTTATCCCATTGTTCTGCTAATTCTCCCCTATACATACTCTTAACACAACTTCCGTCCACAAATCCAAGCTTCCTTTTACCCCTAAGAGCTAGTTTCATTGCCCTACTCCATAGGGCATAATTTTCTGGCCCAGTTAGTTTTATAGGAATCAACTCCAGGCCTGGAGCATCGGATGCTTGTAGAAAAAGTGGATGATTGTGTTCAAGTAGGGTTACCTCATTTCCTGCCATGTCTGAAGAATTAGGGTTTCGTTATGACCTCAATTCGCCGGAATTTCGTTGGACTATACACTGGAGCTTCTGCCAATCACGATTGCGCTCTGATACCATGTTAAATTGAGCTAGACAGAGGTAAGATCTACTAGTTAATGGAGATTCTATACTATGTCATGCAAGGCAGAGTATCCTGCCTTGAAAGCTAAGAACATTCGAGCGAAGAAGAGAAGCTGGAAAGGAAATGTTTTCATTACCTTTTTCTGTTACAAGAGGAGCTGATTATATAGAGGAAGAAGGCGCACTAACTGAATTCTAACTACCTTCTTCCTTCTTTCCCCTCTAATTTTATTAATTACAAATTAACCCCTCACTCATTTAACTGAGTTGTTCCTCTAGCTATGTTGACAATTCAGTTCCTCCGAAAACATCCGATAAAATTGAAACGATATAAATTTACACGGCGATAACAAATTTTAATTTTTTTTTTCCGTTGAAGCCGCTAGACAAAAATAAACATGATACGGGATTGTCTTACGTTCGCTACAAATTGCATGGTGATTAAAAAATTTTAAATTGTTTTAACTATTAAAGAAAATAATATAAACACGGCGTGAGATTTCAGTTATGTGTAGAATTCAGATCTCATAAAAAAAGTCCTATATTTCTCTTTTTCATTATCCTCTCCGATATCACGGAAGCACTCCAATTCAAAAGAAATGAGAAATATGTATGTATCAACAAGATACGCACTGAAATATTAATTAAGATACTACGTACAACCTATTGTAATAACTCGAACCTTTTTATTGCTGTCCAATTAATTTGTAATCCGACATGTATTACACCTAACTTAGTTCTAAGGTTACACCTAACTTTTTCTTAAATTATCTAAATTAATTTGTAATGCGTTGTGATTCAATAGCCATCCTCATATTTGTTTAATTTGATTGAGAATTTGAAACAAATGTGGCAAGAATTCCAGTCTCAAGGCGAAGCCGATCGAATGATAAAAGGGATACAATCTAAACTGTTAAGGAATGGTAGTTGGAGAATGAGAACTCCACCAAACTACATTCGTCATCTTTTTCTGATTATACTAATCAATTAATGCTTCATAATTATTTGAAATGCTATATTAAAGGACAAAGTTAATTGCTTTTCTTCTTCATATATTGATATGCCTTGCCCATCTGGCCATCCATCTCTGCCCCCTCTGAAAGTGGCTAATAATTAAATCTGTTCATACTTTAAGAGCTTGAAATTAAGCTTTTATTTCATTGATTTCATTTCAATATTCAACCTAAAGAGAAAGTTAGTGTTTGGCTAAGCTTATAAGTACATTTTAGTTATTTATGCGTTTGGCAAACATTAAAAGTATCTTTAAAAGTTACGTGTTAAGTTGGTGACCTTCAACTTATAATTTTTTAGCTTATAAGCACTTCTAGTTTGACCAATTATTTTATTGTTTTATTCTTAATTATTTTACGTAATCTCTAATTAAAATACATTTTCTAAAACGAATCCCCTAATTTTCCTCATTCGCTCAAATTTTCATGGCTGCTTAAACTATTTTGTTTATTATCATGTGATAGAATATACTACGTTTGTGCTGATTTAAACTAATTCTTAAATCATTGTAATACTTTCTTGTGATGGTACACATTTTCGCACAAACAATAAAAAAAACATCATAAACGCAAATATGAATATCCAAACTAAGTGCGTTCGTCTATAAAACTAGTTTGTGAACAATTTTATTAGTACCTTTTTAATAACTACCAAACTTCGTGCAAATAATTAATGATTATAATTATTTATTAAATTCAATGTTGAATTAAAAAGCAGTTGAGATATAAATTGTTTTGTATTTGCAATATGGAACTTAAAAGCATGTACCTTGTTAGTACATAAATTTAAGGGCATTTAAATCATTTTAACAATAAATAAATGCTTATCATTACTATTTTTTTAATAAATAATTTAACCGCTTATTATCAATTTCATCACTTAAAAAGTATTTTTCAGCTCTTATGCTTATAAGCTATTTAAATATTTTTATTTTTTTCGTATAATGCCATTAACGTGTAACTATACAATATAGATTAGTCTTGTTCGGATTTGTCTTATCTTATGACACGGTAACATCTCATTCTTGTTTGAACGCACGTGTAGAACTTCACGATTCAACCATGTATCTTATTTAAATTTTTTTAATATATACATAGAGGTCAATTCATATATATGCATGATCAAATCACTTTTACATATTGTAATAGGTCAATTATCACTTATCGTGGATTACCAATCCATAATTGCAAATTTGCAATGCAAAGTTATTGATAATTAACTTTTACATGATCTAATAGTTTAAATCATTCTTACACATCAGTATAAATCAATTATACTCATAAATCATAATTACATCATGTCAAACCTTGGCTAAATACAGTTGAATTTTGTAACGTGGTTTATAGACATGTGTATTAATTTGAACTAGAAATATGAAATAAATAAGAATAGGATTAAGATTATAAAATAAACTTAAAAGGAAATACAAGCCTGGCTATGAACTAGCCTCTCTGGTAACAGAAGTAAGAATAATATTAAGGACAAGGTAAAAGAATGATGTTATAAAATGAGAGATGATTCAAGCTTTTGTGTACAAAATGTTTCGTATCCTACAATAGATACTAATTCTCCTATTTATAGCCATAATTAGGGAGACAAGATCCCCAAATCAAGCTCCCTTTTAATGAGGATAAAATCGTCATTGATGACTACATAACGGCTGGCTATAAATGCAGATATTCTCTGTAACGGTTGCTCAATGAATGCTATCCGATATCAATTCTTCAAATCTTTGTTATCGATTACACTGTCTTCGGAATTCACCCAGCACCGGTTACATGCTTGCAACCGGTATCAACTATTTGTTGACTCACATCTTACCTGTCTTCAGCTCCACATGTCACCTCCTCATTTGTTCAACTGTCATTAACCATTTTTATCGCATAGTCCCCCTACTTTTCGGTGACGCAACTTAGTATTACTGGGAAGTAATAAGACCTTTTTTCTTGGCGGGAAAGTTTCTGAACGGTTTTTGATGCTTGAAAAGACGCACATCTCTTCACATTTAATGATCTGAACACGTGTTACCCCGTGTTTCAGCAAATATTTTCGCTAGTTTTTGAGGTAATCATGACCATGATTTTTGCCGTCTATAAACTTCTCCACTACATATCACTTTTTCCTTTCACTTTTACAAATCTTTCTTCTTCTTTGAATCCCCTTAGAACCCTAAATTCATCTTTTTCGGCAAAAATCTCCTTACTCAAATTTCTCACCAACATGTCCTCTAACATTGTTACACTCAGAAACTCTGGCCTTCTCTTCGGTGAAGGCCCTAAGAAGAATAAAATCAAAGAAGTTGATGTTGAATCTAACCGCCTACCATGAACACCATTGTTCCTCTCTAACTTAACACCAAATCTGACCTTCAAGAACAAAAAGATCCCATTAATCCCAAAAGGGACAGACACTGGCCCATTCATAGGTACCCTTCTTCTATTCGTCTTTCTAGCATCTCAGTTGTGAAGGAAGACTGCGAATGGAACAATATTAAAATCTTCACCCCTAGTGAAATAGAAAGGGTCACCTTCTCTAAATCAGGGTTCATGTGTGTTTACACATACCTTTTCGTTTTGGGAGTGAGAAAAGAAATCGACCCAATAATCTTGGAATTTTATCACCGGTACCAAGTCTGTTTGGCATAAGCAAGCCCATTAGTTTGGCGTACGGTGGCTTGCCTCCGCCAATTGTGATCTAAGACCAGAGAAATCCTAACTCTTGCCCACATGATGAATCTCTACTCCCCAAAGATCTTTCGTGGAGGTGTGCTAAAACTTAGCAAACGCGGTCATCATGCCCTTCTTACCAGCGCTGACGACGACAATGACCGTGGATGGATGGAATAGTTTATTGTTATTGCTACCAGGGACATCCTCCCGATCACAGTACCTGCTTTTTCTGAATCATGGAATCTTCTTCGTAAGTCTTCCGATATCTTTTCCTTTCCATATTTAAAAAGATTTTCCTACTTTATTAACCTTACATTTTTCTTATTCCAGCTACTCATTGGGAACCACCACAGGTTCAGGATCTGGCTCAATGGGTACAAAAAATTTTGGATATTACTACACCGGAGTCCCGAAGGTGGAAAAAAATGGCTCCCAAATATGGGGGAAAGCCAAAAATCGTGGTAAACAAAAATTCTTCCTTTTTTTTTCACTATTTCAACATAACTTAGAAACAAATTGTTAACTACCTTTTTGTACCACATAAGACTCCCGAAGGGATCCGTTGTTTGCCCCGACATCGAGGTTCTCGATGACCTGGTGGAAGCAGAATGGGTACTGTACCCTTAACTGTAGGAGAGCTCTTGAATCTACTCTTACTTCTAGTGAAGGTGTCTCCTCCCGGAGTCCCCAGCCCAAAAATAAGAAACCAAAGAGGAAACATACCTCCTCAGCTAATCCTCAAGAGAAAAAATTATAAAGAACACCAACCAGACCGGCCACAGTTGTCTCAACGACGAAGAAACCGATGATGAAGCGGTTGCTCTTCAGAAAAGAAAAAGATCTTCATCAGATCAACCAGATGCTCAGTCGGGAGAGCTTCGAACACCACCACCGTGGGAAGTTCAGAGACTCTTTACGAAAATGGATTTGGTTGAAAATGTCGATTTTCGTTTTTCGACGCCTCCGGTCAAAGGAGTTCAATCCCTGACCTTTCTCCACCACCAACTTCTGAGCTGATAACAACTGCCTCTCCTTATACACCACCTGCTACCTCTCCACCGACGTCATTCGAACAAATGGAAGATCCTCCTTCCCCACGGTCACCCCACCATGGAAATTTGGAAATACATACTCGACAACCAGTCAAGACCCTCATGGAATACAAAACGTCATCCTTACGGTTTTGAATAAGTGCTATATACATTTCATGCAGGTGGAGCTTGCCAATTATCTGAAGCCGCTGGCCACAGAAAAAGGTTGGAGAAAAATGTACTCTCTTTCTGCGGAGTGTCTGTTAAACAACAACATGCACTGCTCAGCACATGTATCAATATAATCCATCACTCTTCATTTGTTATATTTTGAATTAATAGCCTTAGCTTCAACCCCTTCAGGCTAACCTTCTTGCTTCCGAAGGCCTGCAAAAGTTAATGTTGGATAAACAAACACTTACTACGAAACGAGATCAACTTTTGGCTGAATGGAATCAGCTTACCGAGCGCCTCCCAGTGTTGGAAGCAAAAATTGCTCAAATTGATGATCTCGAGGCTTGTTGCAGCAATTCGAGCGAAATAGTATGGCCCACAGCCAAGAGGTCGCTCAATTGCATGAAGACCTTAAGAATGCAAAGTCTAAGTGGGCTGATCTACATGATATCGTAACTGCTGCTGCCGAGCGCGAGTTTGCTTTCATGGAGCAAGTCAATAACTTGTAGGCTATATTACGCTCCAAAATCGAGGAGGGCAATGCTACCGAGGAGAAGAGAGCAAGAATAGAAGAAAGGCTCAAAAGGTTCATGGAGTAGAATCAACTTCACGCGACCACCAATGTTGAGCTTGATTCCAAAATCAACATTATGAAAGCTGAAAATTATAAGCTTCAATCCAAGATTGAAAAACTTTGAGCTAAACTCCAAAACCAGGAAGATTCTATCCTCTTCAAGAAAACCTATGCCATATATCATAAAAAGAATAAGGCTTTGGAGGAGGCCAAAGAAGGCATTGTAAATATTGATGAATGCATTGCCAAAGCTCGTGAACTGGAGACAACTACTTTCAAGAACCTCCCAGCTTAGCCCGCCGCTTCTGACTCCTCGAATGCTAACTCTGAGTATTCGAGAACCGAAGAGTAAGCTAAAGAAGATGAATATAAAGATGAAGGCCCCGAACCGAAAGCGGAACAACCTTCTCCAAATAAAGATGAAGCCTCGTCCCTCCCTTCGGGCGCTGGCAACAAGAGTAATTGATGCATATATATATATATATATATATATATAAAATCTTTTTTTATTTCTGTAACTATGCCCAGACTTCTTTATTGAGTTCGGCATTTTAATTGATGAATGAAACTCTTTGCTTAAATGTTGTGCAAAAAATATTCTTTCTGGCACAAGCATTTGAATTTTTAACTAACTTTCAAACGATAAAGTAAACTAACTTATCATTTGGAAAAGAAATAAGATAAAAGTAAAAGGACTTTGATTTATTCCCTCTATCTTTACAAGTACATTTACATAAACATTCTTTGCTTAAGTAAATAAAGCTGCCAATACATGTGGCTAACTTGTTCACTTATTTCTATGGGGGTGATCATCAGTCCCCGATCCTGATAAGATATTGTTCCAGGTTCTAATAGCCCCCGGGGTTCGTAACACTTTTAGTGCCTTCATACATAATGGTTTCCCCCAGTGTTCGGATGCTAAGTATGAGAATTCAGACACTAGAAGTCTTATTTTTGCCGATGACCCTTTCTTCGTAGTATACTTTACATTGCTGCCTCATTAAAAATCTTGCTAGAAAAATTCAATTGGGACAAAAACTGGACGAGGAGAAAAAGAGTGTAACACATACTTTCAGTTCCACCAAGGATCTTTAGCAATAATACCTTTTGAGGTGAGTCACATTTCAATTGTTTGGCAATTTAACTCCATCTTGATTTTCCAATTCTTATGAACCTTTACGGGGTATAACAGAAACACGGTAAGGTCTCTCATGTTTGTCCCAGCTTTTTGGTGTTAACTTCCCAAGTATTTTGAGTTACCTTTCTAAGAAGCAAATCCCCAACTTTAAAATATCGGAGATTTGCTATGCGGTTTTAGTATGTTCCCATTCTTTGTTTTTGTGTTACCATCCTCACATATGCCAGATTCTGGTGTTGTGCAAGCAAATCCAATTTAACCAGCAGTGCTTCATTGTTTGTCTCCTCGTTTGCTCGGGAAAACTTTAAGGTCGGTTCCCCCACCTCCACTAGGATCAAAGTCTCTGAACCGTATACAATTGGGAAGGGGTGTTTCACCCATGATCGACTTAGTCATGGTCCGCTATGCCCATAACACACCCGGTAGCTCATCTGGCCACTTTCTTTTAGCATCTTCTAACTTCATTTTAAGGTTTTGGATTATTACCTTGTTTGTTGACTCCGCCTGTCAATTAGCAGTCAGGTGGTATGCCGAAGACATTATTCATTTGATCTTCAATCCTTCCAAAAACTTTGTGACGTTAGAACTGTGGCCCATTGTCACAAGCGATTTCTTTTGGTATTCCAAACCGGCAGACGATGTGCTCCTATATAAAATCAATTACTTCTCATTCTCCGATTTTTTGTAAGCACCTGCTTCAAGCCACTTAGTAAAATAATCAGTTAAAACCAAAAGAAATTTTACCTTACTGGGTCCTTATGGTAAGGGACCGACTATATCCATCCCCCATTTCATGAATGACCATGGTGACACCATCGAATCTACCGATTGATGCACTAACTGTGCATGACGCTGACTCTTATCATTATTTTGAACAAATATCTTTGCGTCTTGCTCCATACAGAGCCAGTAGTAACCATCCCCTATCAATTTGAGCACCAATGAGTCTGCACCAGAATGGTTCATGCATACTTCTTCATGGACTTCCCTCATCACGTAGTCAGCCTCTGATGTCCCTAAACACCGAGTCAATGGTGCTTGGAACAAACTTCTTTATAATTGACCGTCAATAAGACAGTAACGAGCCGCCTTTGTCCGTAGTGCCGGAGATGCTCTTGGGTCTTCAGGCAATTTTCCATGCCTTAGATATTCAATAAACTCACTTCTCCAATCCCAAATTAAGTTGGTTGAGTTAACTTCATAGTAATTGTCCATATCCAACACTGAATGCAGCGATTGAACTACCGCACCAGAACCAGACCTTTTTGTTTCCATGGACGAACCCAAATTAGCCAATGCGGCTGCCTCCATATTTTCTTCCCCTAGAATGTGGATGATTGACCACTCCCTGAACCGGGAAAGTAATACTTGAACCTTTTTCAAGTATTGTTACATGCGCTCTTCCTTGGTGTCGAAAATTCCGTATATTTGGTTCACCACCAGCTGGGAGTTGCATTTTATTTCGATGACCTCAGAAACTAGTCCCTAAGCTAGTTCAAGTCCTGCAACCAAAGCCTCGTACTCGGCTTCATTGTTAGTTAATGACACAGTTCTAATGGCTTTCCTCAGGGTTTCCCCCAAAGGAATGATTAATACTACCCCGAGACCGGACCCTTTTATGTTAGAAGCTCCATCCGTAAACAAAGTCTAAACACCTGATACCGTTCCCGATACCAACACTGCTTCTTTAGCAGCTAAAGGCATTAACCCTGGACTAAAGTCAGCCACGAAGTCAGCCAACATTTGTGACTTGATTGCATTAATAGGCTTGTATTCAATATTGAATTCACTAACTTCAACTGCCCATTTAGCCTAACGACCTGATAATTCAAGCTTATGAAGGACATTTCTCAAGGGAAAGGTTGTCACAACGGCTATAGGATGACATTGAAAATATGGCTTGAGCTTTCGAGAGGCGACTACGAGAGCTAGGGCCAATTTTTCAAGGTGCGGATAACGTCTCTCCGCTACCGATAGAAATTTACTGACATTATAAAAAAGAAATTGCGTACCTTCCTCCTCCCGGACCATAACAGCGCTTACCGCTACTTCCGAAATTGCAAAATAGATTAACAATTGCTCACCTTCTATCGATTTTGACAGCAATTGAGGGCTAGATAGGTACAATTTTAGATCTTTCAATGCCTGATGGTATTATGGAGTCCACAAGAAATCATTCTTCTTTTTCAAAAAGTGAAAAGTAGTGATGACACTTCTCCGAAGACCTTGAGATAAACCTGCTTAGAGCCGCCCGTCTACCGGCCAACCTCTATACTTCCTTCACACTTGTTAACTGATCTGGGATATCCTCGATGGCTTTGATTTTTTATCGAGGTTTACTTCGATTCCTCTTTGAGAGACTAGAAACCCCAAAAACTTTCCGGAACCAACTCCGAATGTGCACTTCTTCGGGTTGAGCATCGTGTTATATTTTCTAAGAATATCAAATGCCTCTTGGAGATGTTTTAAATGATCCTGCATTAAGAGACTTAACTAACATGTCGTCAATATAAACTTTCATTGTCTTACCTATCTGTTTTTCAACCATTTTCTTAACAAGCTTCTGATAAGTGACTCCAACATTCTTAAACCTAAAAGGCATCACATTATAGCAGTATGTGCCAAAATTTGTGATAAAAGAAGTCTTCTCTTGATCTTTCAGGTCCATCCTAATTTGATTATATCCGAAAAAGCATTAATAAAACTTATTAACTCATGCCCCGCTGTAGCATCAATCATTTAATCAGTGTTTGGCAACGGAAAAGAGTCTTTAGGGCATGCCTTATTTAAATCTTTATAATTTACACATATTCTAAATTTCTTATTTTTAGGCACTACCACTGTGTTAGCTAACCAATTGGGAATTACTTCTCGAATTGAACCTATATTTAGTAACCAGGTTACCTCTTCCTTGACAAACCCATTTTGACCTCTACTATCGGTCGTTTATATCTTATCGGAGGAAAGTTAGGATCCAAACTCAGCTTGTGGACAACCACTTCTAATGGGATACCTGTCATATCTGAATGCGACCATGCAAAACAATCAACGTTAGATTTTAGAAAATCCATAATTTTTAACCAGAGTTCGGGACTCAACCCCGTTCCTAAATGAAATTTTCTTTCGAAAAACTCCTTGAACAAGGCCACTTGTTCAAGATCTTCTGTTGTTGATTTGGTCGCTTTCGTTTCCTCTGGTACCTGAAAAGACCTCACTACCTGATAAAAATCCGATAACTCCTCTTCTTTATCATCCTCAATCGCGGTAGAAGAAAGCACCGGTTCTGGTAATTGCTATTTGCTCGTTTCTTTGCCCTTATTATTGGGAACGGTCACTGCGTTTATCTCCTGTGATGACCCTAAAGGTCATCTTTTGTTTTAGAAGTCAAATCTGCGTCCCGAGGCCTTGAAAACATCTTTTTGTCTCACCTCGATTTGCGTGCGCAGTCCGGGCGCGTTTCCAGAAAGCTTTTATGTGAAATTTTAGAGAAATAATGAATTTGGTCTTTAAAATTGGTTAAAGTTGACTTTGGTCAACATTCTTGATAAACGGACCCGGACCCGTAGGGTCCGTAGTAAAATATGGGACTCGGGCGTATGCCTGGAATCGAATTCTGAGGTCCCAAGCCCGAGAAAAGAATTTTTAAAGAAAATTGATTGCTGGAAAATATAAAGGTTTCTAGAAGTGAAATGATGCATTTTCTTGATAGTATCGGGCCCGTATCTTGGTTCCGGAGCCCAGTACAAGTTTAAAATAATAAATAAGTTGAATCTGTGAAATTTTGTAAGAATCGAAATTGGTTTGGTATAAATCGGACCTATAGTTGAGAAAATGGAAATTTCAGTGTTCTTAAGGAATTTCATGAATTTGAGGTTGAATTCGTAGTTGTTGATATTATTTTGATGATTTGATCGCACGAGCAAGTCCGTATGATATTTTTAGACTTGCGTGCATGTTTGGTTTGGAGCCCCGAGGGCTCGGGTGAGTTTTGTATAGGCCACAGTGTGAATTGGACTTAGGAAAATTGCAGGTGGTGTCTGGTATTTTTGCCCACGCCTCTGATCTCGCAATTGCGAGATCAGGCTTCGCAATTGCAAAGTGGTCAGGCTTGGGAAATGCGACCACAATGTCGCAAATGCAAACCAAGCCTGGTCAGGCCCTCTTCGCAAATGCGAACACAGGCTGGGAATTGCGAAGCCCGCCCATCGCAAATGCGACATTTTCCTTCGCAATTGCGGAGATGACTGGTTTCCAAAGGGTTTGCAATTGCGAAACCCTGGTCGCAATTGCTACATCTAAGACCTGTAAGTGGGATTTTTGACAGGATCCATCTTCATTTTTACAACTTTTTAAAACCTAAACATCACATAGGCGATTTTCCAAAGAGAGATTCTTTCCCAAATCATAGGTAAACAACTTCTAACTTATTTTCTTCAATCTATAACATCTTTTTACATGATTTCACTTCAAAATCTAGGGTTTTTTATGGGAAATTGGGTGTTTTTGGGTAGAAGTTAGGATTTTCAAATTTTGGGAATTTAGACCTCAATTTGAGGTACAATTTCAAAACTAATTACATATTTGAGTTCGTGAGTGCATGGGTGATCAGGTTTTTGTTCGAACTTCGTGTTTTGACCAAGCGGGCCTGGGGTCGATTTTTGACTTTTTGGGGAAAACAACGGGAAACCTATTTTCATGCATTAGAATTGGTTTATTTGGCATTTATTGATATCGTTAAGTAAATTGTGACTAGATACAAGCGAATTGGAAGCGGAACAGAGAGGTAAAGCGGTAGTTGAGGCTTAATCTTGTTCGTGGAATCGAGGTAAGTGTTTGGCTTAACCTTAGCTTGAGGGAATAGGAGTTGTGGTCTATTTGCTATGTGTTTGTATCGAGTACGACGCATCGGTGTGGTCACGAGTATCTATACTATGGTGTCAAGCATTCCCGTGAGTCTTATATCATGATTGTTGTGACTCTACTATGTATCGATCATGCTCAAATTGATGATTATTAATGTTGAACAAAGCTTATGAAAGTTTCTTGTTAATTGACTATTGTTGAGTATTGACTCAAATTGAAGTTTCATTTTGTAAAGAGATTGTTGAAACGAGATTGGTTATAGCTGAATCCCTTGCCGGGACGTTTGTTGATATTGTTGATTCCCTTGCCGAGATATTATTGTTGATATTGTTGATTCCCTTTCCGGGACATATTGTTTTCTGTTGTTTGGGTGAGGAAGAGTGTAAAGCACGAAGGGTGATGCCGTGCATGATATTGAGAGAGTGTAAAGCACGAAGGGTGATGCCGTGCCGATATTATGAGTGTTAATGCACGAAGGGTGATGTCGTGCCATGATTTGAGAGTTAATGCACGAAGGGTGATGCCGTGCCGATATTGTGAGGAATAATGCACGAAGGGTGATGCCGTGCCATGATTATGAGAGGTAATGCACGAAGGGTGATGCCGTGCCATTTCTGTTGATTCATATGGTGAGGACGAGAGTAAAAGCACGAAGGGTGATGCCGTGCACGTGTTACCGTTTCACTATTCTTGTTGATTGGATATGATATTCATTGTGCTTCCTTATTGATGCTTCCTTATTGGTTTATTGTTAGAATCTGATATTCCCCGCAGCATGCCCCCTTCCCACCTTATTCTGTTGATTTCTTTTATTATGTTTCTGTTTGTATATGATTTATCTGCACAGGTATATATGATTGTCGTGTCCTAGCCTCATCACTACTTCGCCGAGGTTAGGCTCGACACTTACACAGTACATGGGGTCGGTTGTACTGATGCTACACTCTGCACTTTTTTGGGCAGATTTCGGTACCAGACCCGGTGAGCAGCTGAGGTAGCTGCCTTCAGTCCAGGGAGACCAAGGTAGATTTACTGATCCGCAGAGCCTAAAGTCCCCCTTCCCTGTTTAGCTTTTCTGTTGTCTCTTTTCATTCCGAGAACAATTGTACTTTTCTTTCCAGACTTGTATTTGTAGTAAAAATCTTAGTCGTTCATGAATTTGTGACACTAGATTCGTGGGTAGACATGTATTGGAGTATTTGGATTTATTTTAACTCTTCCGCGCTTTTTATTTGTTTAGCTATAGTTACTGTTTATAATTGTTTGGGTTGATTGTTAATGTGTAAAACCTTACTAGTTGGCTTGCCTAGCCTCCACGAGTAGGTGCCATTACGACCCCTGAGGGTGGGAAATCCGGATCGTGACATCTCCCTTGCAGCCGGTTGATCTCCCTGGTTTTCTTGATCCCTTTTGGTGTGGGGAATTTCAACAGTTGATGGTGCGTTGAAGGTACAACCTTCATTTCATGTATCCATGGCCTTCCAAGTATTACATTATAGCCCATGTCACCATCTACCACTTCGAACAAGGTGGTCTTCATTGCTCCCTTGGCATGCGTGGGCAGCAAAATTTCTCCTCGGGTCATAACACTTGTTAAGTTAAACTCAGCTAAAAGCTTGTTGCCGGAACTATGTTTTCGGTTAACTTCGCTTACTCCAAAACTCTCCCTTGTATGATGTTGGCTGAACTTCCTGGATCAACTAAAACACGCTTAATATTGAAATCTAAAACGTTAAGAGAAATTACCAAAGCATCGTTGTGTGGTAGAAGAAGTCCATTAGCATCTTCTGTTGTAAAGGTGATGTCATCTTCTAAGACCTCTCGGATCCTCTTGCCATGAGTTACTGATATCTTTATCTTTTTTGCAGCCGAAAATGTCAACCCATTTACTTCGTCTACACCGAAGATTATGTTTATCACCATACGAATGAAGGTGTCAGCAGTCCCCAATCCTATGGCCGTGAGTTCCATTGAACTCACACCATAGGTTAGGATCCTTTTGGCTAGGATCCGACCGTATTGATTTTGGGAACCTAGCTTCTTTAATATTCCTCATAACCAAACCAGTTCTATCAAGCTGATACTAAAGTCGTAATTGGATAACTTGGGATATGTTGAATCTCGGGACTCCGACGCCTCTTTCTCTTACAACGATCTAGTACTTCGACCACAATCTGCCCTTCTATCGGAAGCGAACTTATCCGATTTTTGAAAACCTTGATTTCCACACCCATCGGCCCTCTCGTAAGGTTAAAATGGACTCCTAGAAGATCTACAATCTTCATCAAAATCATTTTTAAATTTGTCCTGATTCTAATCACGATTCCATCCTTTGGAAGACACCAAGGAACCTAGTTGATCATCTCCTATTTTGATCTTTGACTCATAGCGATTGTGATCATCTGCCCATGTGGTTGCCTGAAATTCTAACAAGCTCCCTCAATTTCATGGAGGCATCGAAACTCAAATGGGTTGAGACACTTTGTAAATGCCTCCGCTGTCCACTTATCCGGTACTGCCGGTAACTACATCTTCTCCTTTTGAAACCGGATCATGAACTCTCGCAATAGTTCAGATTCTTCTTGAGATATTATGAATATATCTGCATTCCTTGCTTGAACATTTCTTTCTCCAGCATGAGCTTTAAGAAATGAATCTGCAAGCTTTTTAAAAGATCAACGGAATGCTCAGGTAAAAGAGAGTACCAAAATGAAGGTTTTGCCATACTTCTTCAACAAAACAGATTCGATCTCGTGCTGGGCCAGGTCGTTTTCCTTTACAGCCGTAGTGTAGGTCGAGGCGTGTTCCTGTGGATCCGAAGTTCCATCATACTTTGCAATATTTGTTATTTTAAATGTCTTCGGGATTAACTTTGGAGCACATTTGGTTTAAACGGCAACTGCGTATACTTTTTGGAATCTAGTCCCTTTAACACCAGTGACGCTCCCGGAATCCGATCTATCCATTTTGCTCCATTTGTTCATTCATTTCTCTCATGAATCTCATGAGCTCTATTTTGAAAGGGTCGTTTGTGTTGTTGACGTTCCCAGATCCACTACCCGTATCACCTGCCTCATTAAAACCAAACTCCTTCCTTGGAGCGTTGTTATTGTTTCTTTGAACTGTTTGATTTGCAGGGATGCTGGAAGGAATCTTGGCTCTTCTATTAGCATTATTGGAAGCACCCGATAATGCCCATTTCAACTTTGTCATCACATGATCTTGTCTTGAGAGGTGATCCATAATTTCCATTTGTTGCTCTCTCAAGATTTTGACCGTTTCAACAACACGTTCATCATCCGCATCATCAGGAGTTGGACTCCTCACATGTCGAGGATTTTGACTTTTGCAAACTAGAGTTGTTTCATCTCCTTCATTGCGGGTTTCCTTGGTAGAATTATCACGTTGGAACACATCCCACGTTCATTGTGTGCTCCAACATTATAGGAATTATTGACATCATTAGATGCCATATCTGATTTTTCTTATGCTAAGAAAAGAGTCAAAAGTTGTTAGTAACAGATGAATGGATGATCAAAGCAATTACATAATTGTCTTTGCCCCATGGTGGGCGCCAAACTATTTACCCGTAAAAGAGTACAATTGAATTTGTAATGTGGTTTATAGACACATAAATTAATTCAATCCAAAAATACGAAATAAACAGGAACAGAAATAAAATTATAAAATAAACTTTAAAGGAAATACAAGCCTGAATATGAACTTAGCCTCTCCGGTAACAGAAGTAAGAACAAGGTAAAAGAATGATGTTATAAAATGAGAGCTGATTCAAACTTTTGTGTACAGAATGTTTCGTGTCCTATTTATAACTATATTTAGGGAGACAAGATCCCAATTAAGCTCCCCTTGAATGAGAATAAAACCGTCATTGATTGCGCAACGGTTAGCTGTAAATGCAGATATTATCTGTAACAGCTGCTCATTGAATGCTATCAATTCTTCAAATCTTTGTTATCGGTTACCCTGTCTTCGGAATTCACCTAGCACTGATCACATGCTTGCAACCGGTATCAACTATTTGCTGACTCATATCTTACCTATCTTTAGCTCCACATATCACCTCCTCATTCGTCCAACTGTCATTAACCAATTTTACTGCATACACTATTTTTTCCATAATCCTTTTTGAGTTCTATACATTTAGTGTAATTTTATTTTATACAATCACATGAAAAGATATTTTAAATAACTTTTAGAATATTATTTTAGAAAAAAATCGATAGGTGGACTACTTTTTAAATAAGCTCAAGTAGTCGCCTAAATATTAAGACAAACAACTTAGTATAACAAACCAAATTAAATATTTGAATCATTTTAATTATAAATTCCCCCTCGTTGTCCAAGACAAGACTCTCTTCTGTCTTTCTCTATCCAGGGATTAATTCTCTCCTCCCCTTCAAGCAAAGTTGTTCCCTCTCTCTCTACACCTTTTCTTTATTCTTTCTTTCTGTTGGTTTCTGGGTTTCCGTGTAGCTTTTTGAGATCCACTTCCACTTCACCAAAAATGGGGTATTCCCCAAGTAGTTGTACTGACTCTTTGGAGGAGCGTCTTCACACTTCCAAGACTCAAACTTTAGCCATTAAAACTAATCACTATGAGCTAAAGATTAAATCTTTAATCTACAAAATGATTTGGGATTTGGGATTAGCCTGTATTATCCCACCTCGTAGACGTCGAAATTCTGTAATCAAGAATCAGTTCAAAAATGAAGATAATGAAAATGGCAAGAATTTGGAGCATAACAAAGCTTGGTTACTTGCAGAGGCAGGAGGGTGTGGTGGTCCAGAGTTAATTAATGCGGACCCACATTCAGTTCACTCTTCTTTTAGGTTCAATTTATGTACTCAAGTTGAGCTTGATGAGTCAATGAAGTTGGAAAATAGATGTTCTTCTTCTTCTGCTACTACTACCGTGTTAATGGTGAATTTGGATAATGGGTTTACTGATCCTAATAAGTCTGATCAAGAGCTGAAATTTAGGAAAGTTGAGTCTTTAGAGAGGAATATTTCTCCTGTGGTTCATTCCTTGATTAGGTTCAGCTTTAATGAGATTGCTTCTGCTACTAGAAATTTTTCTAAAGGTATATTCAATTTCTTGCCCGTTCTCTTTTTTTCTTTTTTGATCACGGTGGTGCCAGTTTACACGTATCTCGACTATTTTGCTTAATATATGCTACCTCCCACCAGCACAACTAATCGGCAAAGGCGGATCCAGACTTTGAAGTTTATGGGTTCCTATAACGATTTCACATTATCAATTGGGTTTACAATAAAATATTTATAGATATTTAATGAATATTTTAATACATATACAAGGACCGTGCAAAAGTTACTGGGTTCCCGGGAACCCGCACGCTACCCTCTAGATCCGCCACTGCTAATCGGCAACTCCGTCCATCAAAGCATGGGAAGAAATCACCTAGCGTTTTTTGCTATCTTCTCGGCCTTTTCTCTTTTCATGTATTTCAATTTATGTTTCTGGAAATAGGTTTCAATTTCTAGGCTTTTATTTTCCTTGATGTGTTTTGATTTATATTTCTTGAATTGGGTAGGAAGAGTTTTGGGAAGAGGAGCATTGAGCTATGTATTTAGAGGAAGAGTGGGATTTTTGAGGACAACAGTGGCAATTAAGAGGTTAGATATGGAGGATAAGGAATCTCCAAAAGCATTTTGTAGGGAATTGATGATTGCTAGTTCTCTTCATAACCAATACATTGTTCCTCTTATGGGTTTTTGCATTGATCCAGAGGAGGGTTTATTTTTGGTGTACAAGTATGTATCTGGTGGAAGTTTAGAGCGGTATTTGCATGGTAAATAGTCTTTGCTTTCCTTTTTTTCTTTAGTGGAATGATTTTTAGTTTGACTTTACAGTATTTCAGTGGGCTTAAATTTATTCATTTACAGGGAAGAAGAGGGGAGTTAAAGGTGGTCCATCACTTACATGGTCTGCTAGGTATAAGGTGGCTGTAGGGATTGCAGAATCAATTGGGTATTTGCATAATGGGACTGAGAGATGTGTTGTTCACAGGGATATCAAGCCCTCAAACATTCTTCTTTCTTCCAAGAAAACTCCCAAGGTAATGAAAAGGATATCATTTCATTTAGAAAGCTCATTTAGGTAATTGTCCATTTTGATGGATATATTAGCCTATAGTAATTCTTTTCATAAGGGTGGTGTCCGGCCCATCTTGTGTATCCTCGACTATTCCATCGGATAACTACTACCTTCCACCAACACATTAGTGGGTAACTCTATCTGCCAAGGCTTAGACGAATGGGAAGAAGTTACTTATGGTTTGTTTTATCTCTATTGGGATTTCAAGTCCGGTCCGCTGTAGTTCTACTCCACTTCATTGAACGTTAGGCCACACTCTTGCATCCTAGCCAACAGTAGGTTTTTCTGGTCGATTGTGCTATAATTTAATTGTTGCTTGGTCTATGCAGTTGTGTGACTTTGGCTTAGCTACATGGACTCCTGCACCTTCAGTACATTTCCTTTGTAAAACTGTAAAAGGAACATTTGGGTAAGATTTCCACTAGGAAAACTCTTTAGCATAACAATGACTAAGATCCTGATGTAGCTTAAAAATACAAATATTTCCTACATTTTAACAGGTTTTTGAAACTACATTTCCAGGTACTTAGCCCCAGAGTATTTTCAGCATGGTAAAGTGTCTGATAAGACCGACGTTTATGCTTTTGGAGTTGTCCTGTTGGAGCTATTAACGGGACGGAAGCCAATTGAAGCGAAAAGAGGGCCAGGAGAAGAAAACTTGGTTTTGTGGGTAGGTGGTTGCCTAGATATTTCCCTAATGTTTGTCTTCAATTTTTCCTCATTTTGATTTCTAAGTCAGTCTCTCACTCTATAAAGTTATATACTACTGTCACTGGCAACTATTAATGCAGACTGAGTTTGTCCAAACTCTGTTTCTTTCAAAATTGCTGATCCTAAATTGCTCGGAAAGGTTTCGAAATAGCATGTGATCTGTAGATGGTCTTTTCACTTAATTACTTCCATTTACCTGTTCTTGCACAAGTCATGAGTCTGCATCTGAAGCTGTTGTATCATCTAACTGAGTAACTGACACTGAAATTTGTCGCAAAATTTGGAAAGTTTTGGCGTTTCGCAATCCTTCTATTTGACTTCCCTTCAAAATTTAGAAGATGTGGCATTACCAGCTTTCTATGCAGATCTTTAAATTGTGATGTTTCTCCTATTCAGGCAAAGCCACTATTGCAGCAAGATGTTCTTGAAAAATTTCTTGATCCAAGATTTAAATTCCCTCGAAAGAATGTACACCAAATATCTCGGATGGTTCAAGCAGCAACTGCATGTATACACAGTGAAGAATCTCGAAGGCCCAATATTGATGAGATCATCGACATATTGAGAGGCAGAGAGCCTGATTCCTTCACTAAGAGGAAGACCATTTTACCAAGTAACAGCTATGTGATTGACCCCCAATTGCAGCAGACGAGAAACGAAATGAAGAGTCATTTAGCCTTGGCGATGCTAGGAGTTGCAGATTTTGAGGATGATGACCTTTATTTTTGTTGAAACAAAAAGTCGAATGTGAAGTTTTTATCCTTGTTTGCCATTGCCCCATTCAACTTGAAAGGGAGGAGAATTATAGTGTGACAACTGAAAAACTCTTTAACTTGTAGATAAAAGTGACGGCCTGATCGATGAATTCTGTGTTTGTACATACTGATTTCTTGTCCCCAACTCTAAGGAAAAACTAAGGCAGTTTCTGTTTTACAAGATAAGAAAGTTGCAACATTGTTTCTTCATTGCAAGTTAGTCTTTCCCTTTGACATTCTAAGTGCCATGTATTTTAGCTATAATCAGCCAACTTTAGATATGTAATTATGTATTTTACTACTTGGTGAATAGAAGAGTACATAGGTGGGCACTTTTTACCATTTCCTTTCAGATTCTTTCTTCTTTTTTTATCTGCTTCCACTACTTGTTACCTTATCTTCACTGTTCCTTGAGCTGAGGGTCTATTGGAAACAGTCTCTCTATCTCTATAAGGTAGGGGTAAGGTCTGCGTACACATTACCCTTCCCAGACCCCATTCATGGGATTACACTGTGTTCGTTGTCGTTGTTGTTGTTGTTTTTTTATCTGCTTCCAATTATAAATACATTATTCCATTTAAACAAGCTCCTTTTCTCATCTTCAAGAAAACTTTGTCCTTTTTTCAAAACCGTTCATCCTAAAGATACAGGCATAGGCGAAACCAGAATTTTAAATTTATGGGTTCTGAATTTGTCATAGATCCTATAGCTCGTCTTAATTACTGGATACATAATTTTATATATATATATATATATATAATAAACTTTCAAGTATAAATACAATGTTTAAACAAAAGTGATTGGATTCACCCGAACCCGTACACTATGCGGTGCCTCCGCCTCTGGATATAGGAGTAGTATCCACAATCTCTTGAACTTTAGAGTTAAACATACATTTTAGAACACACTTTTTCAATTCGGAAGTCACGTCTAAATTTTATAGGAGTATTTGTATTTGGGGTGGGGAGGGGGG
>NW_017671963.1:47543-61881 GCF_001879085.1 Nicotiana attenuata | reverse complement strand
GAAGAAAAGAAAAAATATTCTTGTCCATTTCCATAACATATTTCCTCATGCCAATTCTCTATTCGTGCACGATTACATACTATTTCTTTAATTTATTAATACAAGGACAGAAGTTGATCGATCCAATTAAGGTTAGGTAATTAAGAAAGAGATGGTTCAGAAAGTACAAACGCTATGCCATGCACAACGATCAAAATCATGGTCAACTTGCAATAATTTGACATGGGGGAAACCAAGACAGCTCAACTCTCACATGCGACAACCAAAAAACAAAAAACAAAAAAACAATTCAAATACAAGGTTAACAAACTTGTTGCTGAATCTTGTTGACCCACGTTGTCACATTAGGAGGGAAAGAAGATGAACAACAACAGCAAATTTTGTTGTAAACCCCACAAATTCAAATGAAAAAAATAAATACAATCAACCTCAGTATGATGTAAGCAAAACGGACGTTACAGTTTAACTAACTTAAACGGTATTTTCAACTAGAAAAGAGAGAAAATTTGTGATGGACGACAGAAATCGACGCTAAAACTATCAGGATCTATACGATAAATACAAATAATCACAAATTAAGTGAGATTAATAATAAGAAAAATAGGGCAAGTTACTTGCTACGACATGTTAAATATATAATCGTGTAAAAATTCTTTACACTATCCTTGTATATAAGTTAAAATCCATATCAAAATGGTGAAAGAGGAAGCTAGAAAATTTTAGCAACATCCCTAATCAAGCCTCTGTTGGCTCGGGCAAATTCTGTAAACTCTTGAAAGGAAATGAAACCATCATTATTAGTGTCAATTTCATCCATCATATACTTAACTTCTTCAGGAGTAACAGAGCCCAGGGTCTGCAACGTCTCCCCAAGTTCTGTAGCAGATATTTGCCCATCACCATTTGCATCAAAACGCTTGAAGATTCGTTCTCGATCAGCTATATCTTGTGGATCGTCAGCCTCAGCCATTCTTTTATTTTATTTTATTTCTTTTATAAATCTTTTCTGATGGTAATAATGTTGTAAAGTTTGTTCTTCTTTGTGATTAGTCTAATTTTCAGTCACTTAGATTCAAGAAATGACTTATTTTTGGGTTATAAAGTGGTACATCTCTAATAATGTATGGTCACCCTTAGCCTTAGGAGGTGGGCTTTTTGTGGGGGAAACTCTAAAAGGGTCTAGAGAGAGAGAGAGAGACAGCCGTCCATAATTAAAGACCATTAACGGGAATAACAAATTCAGAATTTAAGGGACCAATTAGAGAAATTGTATCTGAAACCAGGAATTAGGATCATAAATTTCAAATATACAAATCTACTAAAATAAAGTGAGGAATAATGTGCATCCATATTGTTGGCCTAAGTAGCTTGTTTTAATGATTGACAAAAGAACTCAAGTATGAACCAGGTCCATATACAATGTAATAAACACGGGCAGATTAGAGCATAAGGCATGCACGTGAAGGAGATAAGCTTAAGTAGTTATATCTGATATCTCCTGAACGGAAAGGTTGCATAATTGACGAGGAGAAGTACTCTTTACTCGAAGAGAACTCTATCCTAGATAAAGGAGGAGTTAAAGTTGAAGATAACTAGAATTCTTCCACCAAGGAAGAGTATAGCATTAGAACTCTAGTTAATCCTATTCTACTAACTCTATATATTTCAGGATGTTCTCCTTTTACAGGTACGCATAAACTTTGAAGTTAAACGAGAGTTGAGAGCAAAATAGCAAGGCATTTGCAAGCAATTTCTGTGTGATTCAAGTGTGCGAACCTGAAACTGCATGAACAAAATAGAAGAACCAATTCCAAATGTCTGTCTTTTATTCTAGTTCAATTGTAATAGGGTTTTTAAGTTGTACCTTTCAGCTTTTTTTAGAAGCATTTGTAATAGGTACTCTGAGTGTAGTGTTCAAGTTAGAGTTAAATAAAAATTGTCGCAACAGTCTGAGGCTGATTGCCACAAAGGGTTAGAGGTAATCCTTAGGTTTAAAAGAGTTTTGTAAATGCTATTTTTGGCTCAGTGATTTAGCGAAGTGTTAGAAAAAATCCTACTGGGTAGTAGGTCGTGATTTTTAACTTTTTGAGCCACGTGTTTTCCACGTAAAAATATATGTATTCTTTACTTTCTGCATTTATTATTCCGCAATAGTAGCATAAGGAACATGTAGAAGAACCGCGTCCTTCTATAAACCGTGCACGCGAAAAATTAAACACCGCACAAATCATCCCCTCCCTCTTGTGTGGTATTGAAGTATAAAACAACAATTGGTATCAGAGCTGGTTATCCTTGAAGAGGCTAACACCTTAGGAGAAGATCAAGATGAGTGCACCACCTGGAAATTGGGAAGAGCAGTCCACTGTTAGGCCACCACTCTTTAATGGCAGTACTACTCTTGGTGGAATAACATGATAAGAGATCACATACAGGGAGAGGACTATGAGCTATGAGATATTGTCACTGATGGTCCACTTGCTACTTTGAAGAAAAATATTGAAGGAGTAGATGTGCCAAAGACAAGATCTGATTGCAATGCTGAGGATCTGAAGAAATGGGAAAAGAATTCCAAAGCCAAGAAATGACTTGTTTGTGGACTTGGTCCGAATGAGTACAGGAGAATCTAATGTTGTTCCATTACTAAGCAAATTTGGGACATACTGCAAGTGGATTCAAGGAACAACTCAGGTAAAGAGATCTAGAGGAACTCTAATTTATTCTCGGTATGAGAAATTTGTTATGAAGGATGGAGAAATAATTCAGGAGATGTACACAAGGTTCACTACATTGACAAATGAACTAAAATCTCTTGGAAGGATTATCCCTGAAGAAGAAAGAGTCGAGAAGATACTCACTAGGGTCTTACCAGTCAGTTGGGAGAGCAAGATCACTACCATCCAGGAATCAATGAATATTGCCACTCTCCCACTAGATAAATTGATTGGGAATCTCACTGCCTATGAACTTAGAAGACAAACCATGAAAATGGATATACCTAAGAAGGAAAAGAGATTGGCACTCAGAATCACAGAAGGTTCTGATCTGGAAGATGATGAAATGGCTATGATCACCAAAGACTTCAAAAAGTACCTAAGGAGAGGAAAGGGTTCTACAAGAAGTGGAAGATACAGCAAGGCAAAAGCTCCTAAGAAGCAAACCAGTGATGGCTGCTACAAGTGTGGAAAGACTGATCACATGATCAAAAACGGTCCTTTGTTGGAAATAGAATGGAATAAGGAAAGAGTGAACGAAGGAACAGGAAGAAGGAACAGGTTCAACCCAAGAAAAGTAACAACAAAGGATCAACCAAGGATGTGGTCGCTACTTGGTGAGAAAGCTCAGATGAAAGCTCAGATGATGATGATGATGAACGAGCACTTATGACCATTAGAGAATCTGATGAAGAAACTGAGGTAAGTATTTTTCATCTCAAAGACAAGATTAAATTTTTGTCTAAATAAATGTTATCTGAGTTACTAGTAGAGATAATTGATGAATTTGAGGATGTGAATAATGAAAAAGAACAGATGTCAAAAGAATGTGTGATTTTGAAAGCTAAATGCAAAAACCTAGAACTTAGGGTGTGTGAAACTGAAAGTGAAAATACTGCGTTGAAGAACCAGGTTCATGCACTTGATACAACTGTCCTAGAACTTAGATCTGAAAATCTAAAATTGAAATTAGGAACAGGCAAAAAGACAACTGATCACACACAACTCACTTTAGAAGAAAATGTAGGAAAAATGAAAGAAGGTTAAGAGGGATGAACAAGTAAGAGTCCTAAAGGAGGATTTGAACAAGGTCAAGCATGAGATAGACAGAACTTGTAAAGGGAATAGGTCCTCTAATGCACTGTCATGAATACAAGAACATCATAGTAGCAGACTTGGCTTTGGGAACTCTACACCTAAGTGCGATCCCAAAAACAAGTACCTCACACTCCCTGAGAACAAGATTTCACACACTATGGTAACACTGGTCACTATAAGAGTGAATGCATTACAAAAGAGAAGGCAAGTCAAAAGAACAAAAATTTTGTTCAAGGGAAAAATAGGATGTCAAGTTGGGCTAAAAAGAATTTGATTTATCCTTTTGCCTATAGAAAGGGACCCAAACTAGTTTGGGTTCCTAAGAATAACCCTTAGGTCCAAGTGAAGGGAAGCAGCCAAATATGGTACATGGATAGTGGCTGTTCTAAGCATATGACATGAAGCAAGAACCGGTTCCTTTCACTTGAGGACCTTAAAGGAGGTAATGTCTCCTTTGGAAATGGAAAGAAAGGTGAGATCATTGGGGTTGGAAAGGTAGGTAAGACTGATTCTCACTCTATTGAGAATGTCTACTTGATAGGTGGACTGAAGTACAGTCTGATAAGTGTATCACAATTGAGTGATATAGGTAACATGGTAGCCTTCACCTCTACAAAATGCTTTGTGATTAATCTTACCACTGACAAGATAGTTTTGCAGGGAAAAAGAGTGAACAACATATATGTTGTGGATCCGTCCACACTTTCAGAAATTGAACTCACTTGCTTAAGTGTGTTGGATAATGATCCCCTCCTTTGGCACAAGAGACTTAGACATGCCAGTCTAAGCCAACTCAACAAACTAGTCTCCAAGGACTTGGTGATAGGGCTGTCTATCTAAGTTCAAAGAAGATAAAGTTTGTGAGGCTTGTACAAGGGGAAAACAGGTAAGATCCTCTTTCGAAAGCAAGAAAATGATAAGCACTACCAGGACGATGGACCTGGCCCACATGGATCTTTGTGGACCAATGAGAACACTGAGCAGAGGTAGTAAGAGATATGTTATGGTGCTTGTTGACGATTACTCTAGGTTTAATTGAACATTGTTTCTAACATCTAAACATGAAGCATTTGACATGTTCACTTATTTTGTTAAAAAAACTCATAAACAACTAGGTAATCAATTTGCATCAATTAGGTATGATCATGGTATTGAATTTGAGAATGCTAAATTTGCAAAATTTTATGATGAGCATGGAATAAATCATAACTTTTCTACTCCTAGGACTCCACAAAAAAATGGAGTAGTTGAAAGAAAGAATAGGACATTGGAAGAAATGGCTAGGACTATACTTCTTTCTAGTAAACTGCCCCATAGCTTCTAGGCAAAAGCCGTGAACACTGCTTGTTACATAATAAATAGGTGCATGACTTGACTTCTGGTCGAGAAGACTCCTTATGAGTTACTTAAAGGGACAAAGCCAAATATATCCCATCGTAGGGCATTTGGATACAAGTGCTTTGTGCACAATAATGGTAAAGACTCCATAGGTAAGTTTTATCCCAGAAGTGATGAGGGAGTATTCTTGGGATATTCTTCACATAGTAAATCTTATAAGATTTATAACAAAAGAACTATGTGTGTAGAAGAAAATGTACATGTAATTTCTGATGAAACTAACATTTTTTCTGAGAGGCAAGAACGGGATGATGAAGTAATTGGGCTAGTAAGAAACTCAAATGAAACCACAGCCGAGACTGAAGTTGCGCCAGAGGAGAACAGGTGATGGAGCAGGTCCTTCTACCCAGGGCAACCTGACAGACGAAACTGAACAAAGAGGAACTGATCCTCAAACCTCAAGGGAACCTGTCTATGAACCTGTTCCTCAACAATAAAACATTGAAGGAACATCTAGGGGAAACCAGCTGGTTGTGAAACCTTACAAGTATCAAAATTTCATCCCATTAAGAACATAATGTCTGATCCAGCCTCTAGAATCAAAACCAGATCTTCTTTGAAGAATCTTTGTGCTTTTGATGTTTTTTTTATCTCTTATTGAACCTAAAAATGTTGCAGAGGCTTTGCAGGATGTAGACTGGGTGAATGCAATGCAAGATGAACACAAGCAATTTGAGAGAAGTTAAGTTTGGTATCTGGTACCAAGACACAAGGGCAAATCAGTAAGTAGCACAAAATGGATCTTCAAAAACAAACTTGACGAAGATGGAACAGTTACAAGGAACAAGGCAAGATTGGTGGTTCAAGGATAGAGTCAAGAGGAGGGCATAGACTATGATGAGACTTTTAATCCAGTTGCAAGATTGGAAGCAACTAAACTCCTTATAGCCTTTGCTGCTTACATGGAATTCACTCTCCATTAGATCGATGTCAAGGGTGCCTTACTCAATGGCTATCTAAAGGAAGAAGTATTTTTCAAGCAACCTCCGGGCTTTGAAAGCAAGGAATGTCCTGATCATGTGTACAAGCTTGACAAAGCACTTTATGGGCTCAAGCAAGCTCCAAGAGCATAGTATGAAAGATTGTCAAAATTCTTGCTTGAGCATGGCTACAAGAAAGGTAAAATTGACAATACTTTATTCTTTAAAGAAAAAGGTAAAGATCTCTTGGTAGTTCAGATATATGTTGATGATATAATCTTTGGGATAACTACTGATAGGTTAAGTAAAGAATTTTTCAACTAACGGGGAGTGAATTTGAAATGAGTATTAAAAAAAAATTCAAATAGAACTATGATCTTGTCCATCTTTTTGATATATATCAGGCATTGCATTCTCCGGATAATTCAAATCGAAGCAATTGGATGTCCTGCTTCAGCGGGCTTTGGCCTTTTTTTGTTATAGGTATTTAACCGGTTCGGAAGATAAACTATCACTCTTTTTCCTATTCAAAGATCAGCCCCCTGGCTCTGTGTTTTCACATCGAGAATTATTTGCAGTTGAAGAGATGAAACAATCAACCTATTGATATTGGAAGACCCAACGGATTCTTCCAATGTATCATTTCTGGATCCAATGGAATTCATAGGTATAGGAAGAAGCCCTATCAAATAGAGATTTTTTCTTTCGACCATATTTCGATTGTTAATACGATATATAAGGATCGCTACTACAAAGAGCATCAGCAGAAGTATGTGAAAGAGTTTCTTAAAAGGTTTAAAATGGAGGACTCCAAAGAAATTGACACTCCTATAGCAACTGCCACAAAATTGGATATAGATGAACCTGGTTTATCTGTTGATCAGAAGATGCATGAGGGAATGATTGGCTCTTTGTTATATGTCACTGCTAGTAGACATGATTGTTTTTAGTGTAGGCCTTTGTGCTAGATTTTAGGCAAATCCAAAGGAGTCTTACTTTTGACCGTTATCAAGAGGATCTTGAGATACCTAAAAGGAACCACTGACATCTGTCTATGGTATCCAAAAGGTAGTAATTTCAACTTAGTGGGATATGCTGATGCTAATTATGTAGGTTTTTTTGTGGATAGATAGAGCACTTCAGGTATGGAACACTTTCTTGGCTCATGTCTTTTGTCTTGGGTTACCAAAAAGCAAAATTTTATGGCTTTGTCTATTGCTGAAGCTGAGTATGTGGCTGCTGCCTCATGTTGTGCTCAATTGTTGTGGATCAAACAAAAATTAATGGACTTTGCAATTGATGTAGGTTGTATCCCCATCTTTTGTGATAACACCAGTGCAATTAGTATGACTAAGAACCCGGTTCATCATAAAAGAACTAAGCACATAGATGTTAGGCATCACTTTTTGAGTGACAACAACAGTAACAACCCAGTAATAATCCCACAAGTGGGGTCTAGGGAGGGTAGTGTTTATGCAGACCTTACCCTTACCCCTTGGGGTAGAGAGGCTGTTTTCGGGAGACCCTCGGCTCAAAGATTTTGATCTGTAACAACAACAGAAAACAGACAAATAATATCAACACCGTAATTGACAACAAATAAGTAGAAGCCCAATAATTATGATATAACAAAAATTGAGAATAAAGATAAACAATAAAAATAAAAAGTGTGATGAAAAAAAAATAGCAGTCCTATACAAAACACTATCAAACTAGCCAGAACAACGAGGAAAAGTGCTCAACTACTCCCTAACCTACAACCCTAATGCTCGACCTCCACACCTCCCTATCCAGGGCCATGTCCTCGGAAATCTAAAGATGCGCCATGTCCTGCCTGATCACCTCGTCCCAATACTTCTTAGGCCGCCCTCTACCTCTCCTCGTACCTGTCAAAGCCAACCGTTCACACCTCCTAACTGGGGCATCTAGGCTCCTCCTCCGCACATGCCCGAACCATCTAAGCCTCGCTTCCCGCATCTTGTCGTCTATGGGAGCCACGCCCACCTTCTCCCGAATATCTTCATTCCTAATCTTATCCAGCCTAGTATGCCTGCACATCCATCTCAACATCCTCATTTAGGCTACTTCCATCTTCTGGATATAGGAATTCTTGACTGGCCAACACTCAGCCCCATAGAGCATGGTCGATCAAACCACAGCTCTATAGAATTTACCTTTAAGTTTCAGTGGCACATTCTTGTCACACAGGACTCCAGACGCTAACCTCCATTTCATCCACCCCACCCCGATACGGTGCGTGATATCCCCGTCGATCTCCCCATCTCCCTGGATAATAGACCCTAGGTACTTAAAACTCTCTCTCTTAGGGATGACTTGCGAGTCCAGCCTCACCTCCGTGTTCGCTTCCCCCGACACATCTGTCACGACCCAAACCGATGGGCCGCAACGGGCCGTCATGGGCTAACTAGAATAAACATAGTGGAATACTCCATATAGGATGACCTAACCTGATATAAAAACTTATACATGTGATATACGAGCCTATAAGGCCAACATGATCATTTGTAAACTCAAAACATAGGCCGCCAAGGCCATACAAGCATTCGTATACATGACATCTGTCTACAATCCTCTAAGAGTACACACTTAACATAAAGGTCGAGACAGGCCCCGCCATACCAAACAATACGCGTCTAAATCATACTGACGAAAAAAGTAACTCTGGAGCAAATGGAGCGCACCAATATCTTCCGCTGAGCTAATAGCCTACTTGGAGGACTCTCGACCTGTCTATCGGGACCTGCGGGCATGAAACGTAGCGTCCCCAGGCAAAAGGGACGTCAGTATGTATAATGTACCAAGTATGTAAGGCACATAAATAAGTACATAAAAGACATGGAAGAAATATAGAGTAAATGACTGAACTTGTAAGTCTTGACAACTCTATAAATCATGAAATACTTATAATGTCATGCATATGCGTATGAATGTCATGTCGTGCATAAGTACATGTGTTCATAATATCATCAAGCCTCTGAGGGTATCACATCATATCATCTCGGCCACTTTGGGCAAAATCATCAACGTATACCAGCTGATTAGGTGGTGGTACGTATATAACGCCGTAACCTTTTCCCGTATCCTATATACATATATATACATATAGACGCGTATATAACACCATCTGGTCATGGGTCAATCTACATGTATAAATGAACGCAATGCATGAGAAGTACGTCAATAATATCTTTCGGAATGTCATAAAGTAAACTTTATCAACTTACGTATTTTCTGAGACCCATGAACAGATGATAGAATAATAGAACACATGGGGAATCAAGAAAATAAGCATCTCTAGCATTTCTATGAATAGAGTCATTTATGGAAGTTGTGCATTTGCTCGTTTCGTTTGTATCGTATGGATCATGCCAAAAGAAAAGAAGGGATAGCCTTAACATACCCGAATCGATTCTCTTGACAATCCCTCTAACATACGTCAATTGCAACAACACGTAACGGCAAGATCGGAGTAGGAAAATCCGTATGATATTCTTGAAAAAGATTGCACCGTACTCCGTTATAATTGCAAAATCTCACTTTGATTTGAATTGTTGAAGGACCTATGAAATCATACGTTTTGAATTATTGAAGAACTATGGAATCTCACGTTTGCTCATGATGTTATCTTGCTGAAACCTTCTCTTTGGATATAATACACTTCATTTTTTGAATTTAGAGAATGAATAAGTCTTGCTGGTGTGGGCCCCACCTTTTTAAGACTTGTGTCACATTTGTTCCTCAAAATGTACCACCTTTCACTCTTTAATAAGAGTCATTAGATGGGAAAGGGGTGTTGCCACGTTTTGGGGGGTTAACTTATCCAAAATCTTTGATTATCTAAAGATTTTAATTAATCTCCCACTAAAAATCATTAATTACCCGATTATTCACATAATTAAGAATTATCTCAAATTACTTATAATACTACTCACTTTAAACACACCTTATACACCTTACTATCGTTGCCATGTGGTACCTTATATGGTACTAGACCATAAATACCGGATATTTTAGCTCGGGTCGTATTTTATCCCAAAATTACCAAACTTCGACGGAACTCATTTTTTTCCGATTAGCTTACCCTCTCACCTTCGCGAATTAACCTATCACTTGTTTGAAATAGCATAATGCTTATAATATCAAAATAATTCTCATTCCCGAACTTACGCCGATTAACTTACAACGAAACCTTAACATACGAAAATGTGGAATGTAACATCTCATTTCCGAGCTTATATCAATTTACTTATGGCGTACTTCCATGTACGAAAACATGGGCTGTAATAACATCGCTGAATTTGCACTCTAAATATTCCGTCTTGGTCCTACTCAACTTGAAACCTTTAGACTCCAGGACCTACCTGCATACCTCCAGTATCTCATTAACTCCACCTCTCGTCTCATCAATCAGAACTATATCATCAGCGAACAATATACACCATGGCACCTCCTCTTGAATATGGTGCGTCAAAGCATCCATCACTAGGGCAAATAAGAACGGCCTGAGCATAGATCCTTGGTGTAGCCCCATAACCACCGGAAAAGGCTCCGAGTCACCTCCCACAATCCTAACCCGAGTCTTAGCTCCATCATATAAATCCTTTATCGCCCTAATATAAGCTACTGGCACCCCTTTCACCTCCAGGCATCTCCAAAGAACATCCCTAGGGACCTTGTCATACGCCTTCTCTAGATCAACAAACACCATGTGCAAATCCCTCTTCCTATCTCTGTACTATTCCACCGACCTCCTGATAAGGTGGATAGCTTCTGTCGTAGAACGATCCGGCATGAACCGGAACAGGTTTTCTAATACAGACACCGCCCTCCTTACCCTCCCTTCCACCACCCTCTCCCACACTTTCATGGTATGACTTAGTATCTTAATACCCCTATAGTTGTTACAGTTCTGGATATCCCCTTTGTTTTTGTACAGCGGAATCATCGTACTCCACCTCCACTCCTCTGGCATCCTCTTTGTCTTGAAAATAACATTAAACAGCTCAGTCAGCCACTCCAAGCATGCTTTACTTTTTAGTGACAACTATAAAAAAGGTTTGATCACTGTGGAATTTTGTGCTACTGACAAACAAATAGCTGACATCTTCACAAAAACTCTAAGTGGAGATCACTTTGAAACGAATAGGATAGAATTAAGGGTGATTAAGATCACCTAAAAGGAACCAATTCTAACTCAATTTTTCGTTAGATAGTTGTAATTTTTTGTAAATAATTAGATTAGTTTTTTCTCAGTATATACTTTTACTAGTATACTCTTGTGCCATATGCTAAAATGTCTCATTAATCTCTAATGATATTATCTCTATCTGTTGGAAAAATTCAGACTTACACAAGAGAATTCTCAGTGAAGAACCTGGTTCATCAAGATTACATGGTATGTACTCTCTACTCCGCATATTTTTAAATAAGTGTATTTGGATTATGAGCAAAGAGAGAGTCCTATTTAATGCTAACCTCCCTTAAGCCTATCCATTACAAACGAACCAGTTTCACCTAGTAATTACCTAGATTTTAGGGAAGTATCCAACGTCTTTTCAAACTAACTCTCAATTTGATTAGACTCCTGAGCTTCTAAAACGCTGTCGTTACACAATTAAACTCTCCCTCCTTAAATTGATTTGGCCTTACCCATTTTCTCACTTCTAATTTTCAGCCGCCAAACAATTCTCTCTATCTACTCTCATCTCTTCTATACACACATACTCTCATCTCTTCTATACATACATCTACACGCATCAATGGTAAACCTTTATGAAAATCCCTCATCACCACCCAAAGAATCATCAACAACACCATCTATCACACCTTCAACCACACCCACCTCTAAGAAAGGAAGGTTCAAGATGCTTGCTCGCAAAGTAGTCACTGAAGGAGAACAAATCAAGAAAATTAATGAGCAATTAAGGGCAAATCAGGCAGAAAACCCCCAGAAATCTGAAGAATCATTTAAGTCTGCAACTAAGGGGGAAGAAACTGTTTCGTCTGAAATAGACCAGGTAACTTCTAGTTGTAAGATTGCATTTGATATAATTTTTGGAGTTGCTGAGAATCTGGAGAACAAATTTGTTTTGGTTGGAACTATTGCTGGGGTTAAAACCATTGAATCTGGGAAAACTGGTGGTAAAAAAAAAAGAAAAAAAAAAGAGAGTGAGGGTGCTCAAGGTGATATGAGGGGAAAGGGAAAAGAATGAGTGGCTAAATCTTCACCTACTCATGTTGAATTGACTGAGGAGACTAGGGCTATGGTGTTGTGGAGTGAAGATGCTGCTGAAGAGAAAGAAAGTTCGAGAGAAGAAGGGAGTAGTGGTCTGGTGATGCAAGTGCAGCTGAGGGGTTGGTTAGGTTGAGGAAGAGGTTCCAAGAACCTATTCCATCTGTGCAATAACCCCTTGAAGACCTACTAAAACGGGTGTATGACAGCTATAATCCGAAAAAGAAGAAGAGTTCAGGAGTTAAAATCCCTGGAAATTCTAGGGCAAACAAGGAGAGAAAGGTTGCCTTTTCTATCCCTGTAGAGACTCGTCCTACAAGAGGAAGAGCTACAAGGAGTCAAAAGAAGCAGAGTGTCGCTGTTGGAAAGAGCCCTAGAAGAGAGTGAAAGAAAAAATGCTACAAAGGGGAAGAAGAAAGTGAATGATCCTGTTAAGGTAATTGAAATTGAAGAGATGGACCTGGTTCTTCATGATGAAGACAGGGCAGAGGAGGTGGAGGTTATGACTCCAAAGGCAAAGGAAGATAGACTTCCAAGAAGAAGTCACCTTCAAAGACTGATGATGTAGAGCCTTCTACCTTGGCAAAGAGATCTAGGTCTGCCAGAAAATCAAGGAAAGTGAAAGTAATGGAGGAAGAGGAAAGTGAAGAAGAAAGAAACTGATGAAAAGCAGGACAATATAGTTAAGTTTGGGAAAAGAACCATCCTGAAGGGTAGATTCTTTAAGGACTTGGAGGAGGAAGACATGGTGATGCTGCTGGAAAAACTACAACTACACGGTTGGAAGGACATGTTCCTTCAGATAGAAGGAAGACTTGCTAGGACTGAGATTGTGGAGTTCAAGGCAAATTGTGAAATCAAGAATGACAGGGTCACCAGTGTGGTGAAGGGGATGACTTTGAGCTTTAATGACAAGGAATTGGGAGAGATTTTGGGAGTACCTGCTGAAGGGTACAATGATTACATAAAGTTGAAATGGCCTAGCCTATAAAACCTCGCCACCTCCCTTTCCAGTAAAAGGAAATTTGCTGACAATGAGGAAGAGCTACATCCCAAGGCTGCGTACAAAAGTAAGATGAAGCCTGCCCACAAAGTGCCTTTTGAATTTGTCAACAAGGTCCTGTTGCCCAGGTAGGAAAGAAGGCACATTACCATCTTCATGGACCCAGTCCTTATGGAATGCCTAGATAGTGGGGGCAAATCAATTGGCCTAAGTTTATCATCCAGCTCCTTGATAGGCTTCTAACTGGCACCAAAACTCATGACATACCGTATGGTTTCATTCTCACTGCTGTGCTTGCTCACTTCAAGGTACCCCTCAAGAAATGAGATGTTAGTACAAGCAAAGATCACTTTGGAGCCAACACCTTGACTGCATGTGACTATAAAGTACATACTGCTCCCAAAGAACCCGGTTCATCCAAGAAGGTACTTGTGAACAGCAAAGTGAGAGCCTTGGTGCATAAGAGTGGGGCTAAGGATGCTGAGATTGAGAGGCTGTAGAAAAGGCTGGCTGAAGTAGAAACTGAATGGATGCTCTCAGGACTGAGTTTGCAAAGGAAAAGGAGAAGAATGAAGACATTATTCATGATATGTTGAAACTACTTCAGCCGAGAAACCAAGAATCTGGTCCTTCCCAGACTTAAACCCTTCCTAGCCTAGTTAGAAAACCAGTGACCGGAATGAGATGTTTCTTTTTTGTTCTTTTTGCTCATGGTGCAGTACTTTTATTTCTGTCTATGCTTTGTGGATGACTATTATCAATGCTAATAAATTGATTTTGCTCTAATTATTTGTTGATGTTTCTTAGGTGGCTAATATCCTTAGATTGATAAAGAGAAAATTAAATCCATGATTGCATTTGAAGTAGCCCCAGTGGCCATGAGTAAGATTTAATGAACTCTGGTTATCTAACCTAATTATACAACTTTTCGATGATGCCAAGAGGGGGAAGATAG
>NW_017671963.1:15043-35043 GCF_001879085.1 Nicotiana attenuata | reverse complement strand
CCGCTTCTTCCCCTTCTCTTTCGAACTACGAAAACCAAGGTTCGACTTGCATGTGTTAAGCATATTGTCTGAGTAGCATGATTGGAGCTTCTTAGTGCTTAGGCCACTACCTAAAAGTAAGTTTTTCGCTCTTTTCCTCTTACATAACTTAGATGGAGGAGATAGTAAGCAAGACTTTCTACGCAACGATTTCTTCTTCTCTTATGATTTATCAAGTTACAGGGGGGAGACCAAAAAAAGGAGAGTAGATTGGCTGGTTTTTCCAGTCAAGTATAGTTGATAATCCCATTTTCTAATATGAATTTGAATAGATTCTCTTTATTATTATAAATATAGCTTTTTTATCTTCCACCTTATCTCCACAGCTTTGGGCGACCCCTTCCCCTTTCTCTTTTTTTCGTTTCAAGCATGGACCTTAACTTACCGAACTGGCTTAGTAAAGTAGAAATCATTAGCTGTCAACTGTTCATAGTCAGCAGTGGAAGAGGGCGTAGCTTTGATTGCTCAAGTTGCCCTCTCATGGTTGAATGTGAAAAAGAATTGCTTTTGTTTAGCAACAGTCTTATAAGGATGATGCTTCCCCTGTGCCTTATCAATAATTAATAAGGAAGACCGGGCTAAAGGTAACTACTTTTTGCTCACCCGGTGNCATTCCAGAACAGAAAACCGAATTTAGAATCAGAATCGCGCTTGGAGCCTATCGCTAGAACGAACAACACACCAGCGACCAGACTTGCTACGCTAGTAGGGCTTGTGGGCAAAGCAAGAGATCTTATTTTATCCTTAAGGATAGGGAAGTCTAACTCACCCTCGGGGGGAGATATCGGAATAAAGTACCCTGCCACTGGATTCCACAGTTTTTGTAAAGGGAGGTAGACTTGTTCAGCCCCTCTATAAGATAAGGATGCTTGTGTCTCTCTTTTAACTCCATAGCAAAATCCATCCATACTTGTCCTTGTTAACTCAGAGATTGGGATTGATTCATGAATTATCAGTGTAGATAGGCATGGATCTGGTATGAACTCAGAAGCCTAATAAGGGAGAGTCTGGGTCCACCAGAGGAAGAGTACTTCTAGGCTTTCCGGGAATTGGAATTATTGAAGAAGCTCTTTATACTGGAATTGAATCCTACACATAAGAGAATTCCGAATGCTAAAAAGTTTCGGTTCATTTTATTTACGATTTAAAAGATGCTAAAAAAACTTTCTTTCATTAGACCAGTCAATAAAGGAATGGCAGAGTAGTTGATCCCGACCCTTACCGGTAAATAAGCTTCTTTAAGACACTGAGTTTCGTTAGGAAGAGTACAGTCAGAAGAAGAGCTAAAAGCTTGAGTTGAATCAGCTGAGAGTTCAAGCCCCTTTTCTTTATAATAAGCTTCCACTTTTTGTTTCATCCAATTTTATCATTCAAGCTCTCATCATAAAGCTGCAACAAGAATTCTTCATGCGAGACTTAGGGCTCATTAAAAAATGAACCTTGGCGTTGAAATTCTTTGAACCAAATCAGTTTTGTTCCTATCTCAACGAAAAGAATTTCTGACTTGCTTGCTCGCTTGATCACTGGAATCGAAGCCAACACAAGGATGGGAGGGCAAACGGAATACAATAGAGAACAAAAGCTACTCGATGGAAGCCAACTGCACCTTCAACATCTACTGGATCTCAAAGAGAAAGATAAATCTATTTCATCTGTAACTACAAGATAGGACTTTATATCTGCCTAAGATAGTGAGCCTCGAACCTTACTCTATTATATTAGAATTTTATTCGACTAATTCAGATACTAATGCGGGACTAATTTGCAAAAAACCTTCCTCTGATATTGAGTCTTCGAGAGCCAGACTGGAAATGATAATCCCTACAGAAAGATAGTTGGCTGCCATCCTAGACACCGTCTTATTGGCCCATGGAAATTATCTAAACCGAGCAGATCAAACCTTTCTTCTTCCTGCTCAAGCAGATGCCGAACCTCATTATTTAGCGGCTCTCCGAAGTCAGAGAGATGGGTGGGGCCCTTTCTGATAGGCGGGACAAAGCGCTTTCAATGGTGATGAAAGAAGGGGAAATGCCTGTACGGTCAATATATTCTTCTTGCTTACTCGCTCAGCTCTATATACTTATATATTAGTTAGCTCGTTCGCTTTCAGACTGCTACCCGCTCGAACTATTACTATTAGCTAAACAACCCTTTCTTTGTGTTTAACTGCGGTTAAACACAACCAAAGCAAAGGGAGGAAAGAGCTATAAGGAAGACTGATTCACTCGCTTTCGAGAACTAAGATTTACAGCTTATTCTCCGTTCGGCGAGTCTTCTTCCGGGGAATTCAACTCTTTTTTCATAGATTGGGAACATAATAAGCACCAGTAGCCTATTGAGTTAGATGAGCTAGATGACTTTCATTAGCTCCTAGCGCAACATATCTGAATTCACTATAGGGTTAAACTGCTGAATAACCTTCACTTTAGCGAGCTGTAGGACAAACTACATTCAAGAGGAGAAAGGAAACATTGAATAGAAGGATCAGTGCCCGTAGCAGTCCTGGAGATAGGTTATGATGGTCGTAATGAGCTCTACTAGAAAGAAAATCTCTTCTATTCATAGATGAAGTCCTATCTAAGGGCCTTCGTTGCCCTTGAATTCCGTTCCCTAGTTCAATCCGGAACTCCAGATGTGTAAGTAGCGGCCAAGCGGCTCTGTCTTTTTCAAAGAGGTTATCCTTCTCTCTCCCTGCTTCTTAGTCTTATAGGATAGCTCACCATTCAAGTAAGTCACTTTACCCGGCGCTTACTGTCTTCTTTCTAGCCTAATTGGTAGCGGTCCCTTTTTAGTACCACCTTTCCTTTTCTTCTCTTTCAGCAGCCTCGTAGGCCAGCTGAAGACCGAATAAAGCAGTTCAAGCCCGCTTAAGATCTATCCAAGACCTGGCCGATGGCTACTTCCAATTCAAGTGCCACTTATCTTAACACAACTCGGGCTAATCGACTCCCAGCCTAGCTAGACCTGGTGAAAGCAATCAAGCCAAAGCAATACTTATTCCTTCAACGGTAAGAGCTGCAGACGAAATAGCAATGGTTATGCCGACATCTACTCAAAGAAGAATAGTATTAAAGTCAAGACCGGTGCTATCCCCTTCCCCTGATACGCTTCCTTACTCAATAATCAAAGAAGCATTTTCGATTCCCCGATCCACTCTCGTGCTAACATGCCAACAACGGTTTAGGTAAGCCAAGGGCTAAGGGGGAATGCCCTTTCTAAGAGCCTACTTCCTTCTGATCTTTCTTCTCTTGGGGATTCATCTCTACCTTTTTCATAAAATGTAGTGGCCAAACCATATAGTCCATTTCCTCTCTTTTCTCGCTCCTCAAGAAAGACGGCTAGAAACTTCCTATTAGGAATGGCTTCCTTTCATGTTGTGTTGTTACAGACCAGACTGTTCTAACAGGTCAGGGGAGATGGATAACTAATCTAATACAGTACAACTATGATCGGGCAATAGCGCAGATAAAATCAGACTGAATGTGTGAAGGATATGGTTCTGGTTCTCTTCTGTCCCGTTCCTTCAATCAAAGAAGAATCCATGCCCAGGGTTAGTGCCAGCGTATAGTCAGAGTCTTCCCTACGTGCTTAACATCCACTCCTTCTAGTCGAGTGCCTTGCGGCGCCTTTAACGATGAGAGAAGGCGATACTGAAGAGAATAACTCAAGGGCACTAGCTACTCCATCAACTCAATTTTGTTGCGTAAGTGAGGATGCCAGTCATCATAGTCTGAACTTTAAATATTTCGTAGGCTCATCTCGTCGGTTGGCATTCCGATCCTGGTCATTCATAGATAGTCGGCGCTTTTAGTCATAGGCTATCGCCCATTCCTGATAGCCGCAATGCTGCCCGTTCCCTATTCCATTAAAGAATGAATGGGAATTGATCTGACAACAGCTGGGCAAAATCCATCTCTTTCCATCTCTATGTTCGCTAAACTTGCTTCCTTTCTTGCTTTCATGAAGCCGACCTTAACAGACATCTCTTCCATTTTCATAGATAGAAGATCCGGTGAATCAATTCAATTAGATGCCGCTTACCTAGATGCGGTGCTTGTCCCTCGAAGCGAAGGTAAAGACCAAGACATTGGGGATTCTTAATCTGACCGCACTTTCCTCAGGTCGAACGGCTATCGATCTTGGCCCAATGAGAAAAGGGTTGAACTCATACTTGCCTTAACCTAATCTACTTTGATCCCGGATTCCATTCCATTTCCATTAAGGCATTCATTCCCTTCATGTAAAGGAAGAGTTCAACAAAAGTCATCTTTCTGACACTGGCTGTTCTTTCTACCTAAACTTGCGGCTTCTTTCATCAAAGATAGGCGTGAGCTAATTTTCTCGCTAAACCTGTCTCTGATCTTCTCTACTGTTTTGGCTGCTTTCTTGGGTGTAAGGTTCCTAATGTTCTAACTCAGAAAGTATAGTCGTTCTCTCTTCCTGACCCTTTGGCCAAGCCGCTTTGTCTGTTCATTGGATTGATGTCTGATAGCTTTTCCTTCTCCCCAACCGATGTCATGTCCCGCTACGCTAGTTCTACTGTGCTTTCCTTCCTTGGCCTAAGAAAGAAGGCTAGTCACTTCCCTTATTCATAGGGGCAACCCCTTTTCTATCGAGCAGTCACTCTTGGCCTCTTTCTATCCTGACTCGGAAATGAACCCGATGGTCAATCTTTCCCTGGCTTGAGAGGTTTCATTTCAGGTTAAGCAGGGGATCAAGACTCTAATGCTTTCATTCCTTCAGCTTCAGATAGGTGAATCAATGGGCTCATTTCCTTTCTTTCTCTCGTCAACTGGGGAAAGGTTCCTCTTTGCTTTGATTCGATAGTTGGAACTCTTTGTATATAGGTTATGCCTAGGGCAAGACCCTTATGAGAGATAAGGAAGGTATTAAGAAAAGGAATCCGGTCTTTGACGATCCAGTCTTAGCTAGCAAGTGTATGGACTCATACTTTGAGGACTCCCTAGTGTGCCAGATAGCTACTTTTGTTCCGTTTAAGCTGAAGCATAAGAATGAAGGATTTGTGTCCAGCGTGTGATCACAGCCAGTACCGCATTTCTTTTTTCTTGGGGGGGCCCTGTGTAAGGGCGGACGGGAATGCCTACCCTTCTAAATCAGTCTTCCTCCGCCCGAATCGGAATCAAAGTAGTATCCACCTTCTTCCTTTGCCGGTATCCTAAGATCGATCTCTTGACTAAGTCATTTCACACGTTGCACTGAGAACAAGGGACTGATCCCGTACCGTGCTACTGCCTTGACCTAGGATTCTTTTCCTCACATCGGATTCTGAACCGAAAAACTGAAGCTTTCAAGGAAGGAGATTCTAAGACATCACATTCTGTGCCAAAGAGCCCATTCGATGGCATCCGCGCCCGCTTGAATTTCACTTTCACTCTTGGATAGCTATAGCTATAGGGCTTTTCTGGCTTGAACGGGAAGAAATCCATGAGAGGAAAACTACTTCTTTTAGAAAACAGACTTACTTAGTTCAACAAAAGGTCTTGACCAACAAAAAGATCTTTTTCCACCAGTCTTTTAAGCCGGGCACCTTCTTTCTCTTCATTTCATTTCAGGAAGAAGAAGAAGAAAGGTGAAGTTCTTCATCCAGTTGAGGATGAATTACAGTTCCACATCCATCAAGGAAGACAAGCGCATAAATTGGATTCCCGGCTGACTCTTCTTCTTTGAAGCATTCAGAGAGAATCAAGATTGGCTTAGTCGGATCTTGCCAGGCAATTGCCTTTTTTCCACAAGAGATTGCTCTCCTCCGAGGCTTGAGAGCTTATTCCCTTCTTGTTCACCTTTCTTTTTCTTTACTTATTTTCTTTATTGAATGATTGGCTCAATAGCTTTCTTCCTTCAATTAGAAAATGGGCTAATGGAAACTCAGGAGCTTCACTCAGAGCTATTAAGCTCTTTGGGGGAAATCAGAAGTTCTTCCACTCGGAATTGCATCAGAGAAGAAAGCTCCACAGAAGACTCCGAAGGAGTAGGAATTGGCTTACTAGGTTCTTCAACTAAAAAGTAGTCAAATCGCAAAACTCCTTACTACAATCCTCATTCGATGCCTACTTACTTAGGTCCCAGATAAAGCCAGATTTCAAAGGTAGAATGTATTGGTGGCACATCGACCTAGAATAAGGGCTCTAGTCCATAATTCCTAGATTCCAACCTTTCAAAGGCAAAGGAAGTCTCAAGCTGTAAAAGTAGGCCTGCCGTCAATGCTAAGAGATAGACGAGCTACCATAGATCCCTCACCGACGAATAGCGTACTTTCCTCTTAGAATATCCCTTGAATAAGCGGATGAACCACTTGAGCCTCCTATTTCACTGAATTCGCTCCCATCTCTACAGATCCCCAAAAGCTTATAGGATCTCTAGGATGTAGAGAAAGGGCCTATGATGGAATCATTGAATCTCAGCGACGCGGTGAAAGATCTGAAAGAGGTGGATGATCCCAAGTATTGCAAATATCACCGCATCGTCAGTCACCCTACAGCAAGATGCTTCGTCTTAAAGGAGAAGATCATGACGTTGGTCAGAGATGGAAAAATCATCATTGACGCTAATGACACAGCCGAAGCGAACCATGCTAGTGAGAAAATCGATCACAAGAAGGGATCAACGTAATAGTCTTCTCCAAGGTTCTCTAACAAGCAAGGAGAGATCCACGAGACGTTCTTCCTCAAGATCAATCTGAAGTGCTGATGGAAGTTAATTGAAGATTCAACACATCACAAGGAACTCGTTTCGTTCGAGAAATACACTACGTTGTCCCTCGAATTGAAGAAAACAAGAAGGAGTGATCAAGAGAAGTTGTCCCTCGTGATCAATCCAAAGCGCTACTAACTCTTCTTGACGATCAAGTAAATCACAAGGAGGTCCACATCATCCTGCGCTCGAGAAATATGCTGCTTCAGCCCTCGAATCAAGGAAAACAAATTAGAGACAAGAATCAGGGGATACATAGAGTTGTACTCACAAGTTTTATTAAAAAAAGAATTTTTCTTTACATTTCTTTCGTGATTGCAGTTATTAATTTCCGTACACGAAATTTGTCGCAAGCAGTAAGCTAATCAATTCAATATGACTGGTGGAATGTGGTATTGTAGCTATTGGTTGGTAAGCTTGCAATCAAGTTATTGCTATCTTACGAGCAGCTTGCTATACTCTATTAGTGCCTCTCTTTGTTCTATCATAAGAAACTGAGCGGAAGTAGGTTTCTCTCTTTCTATTTACTTAATATGCAAACTCGCTCCGAGCCGAGTCAGTGTTGGGGTTGGGTTGGTTGATCGCCCCAAAAATGATTCTTATATCAGGTTCGTATGTACCCACGCTCCTGTTTATTATTTTCTAGAACCTCAGGAACTATCCTTTCCGGCTGCCCCCTCCCCCTGGCTTTGCACTTGGGTTTGTCAACCAACCTCGCATGTTCAGACCAGGGCGCCTCGACGATGATGTAGTTGTAGTAGTCCTCTGATGGGAAATCTGTTAAGATCCGCCCATGATTCATGGAACCATTCCTTCGCGTGCCGTAGCTTAGGATTCGTGCTATTGCTATTGTTTAGGGGCGTCAAGACCGGGTTCCTACTTTTTCTTTTTGAGAAAGAAGAGGTTACTGGACAAGCGAAAGAGATGCCGAAAGAGCAGATGCTTTTATTTGAAACAAAAGCATTAGCCGAGACATACCTCCCGCTAAAGAACACTATTGACAATGGGGTCCGGGAGGCCCTAAAAAAAGCGATAGAGCAAGAAAGAAAGAAAGGATCAAAACATCATGGGCCGCACGCAAAAGAAAAGAGAGGATAGCCAAAATTGCATTGAGGCCGCAGCAGCAAGAAAACAACAAGAGCACGTCTTCCCAAACAAAGCAGCCTTCAGCAAGAGCTGCACTACAATGCCTCAGCTCTGGGAACAGGAAGGAACTGAGCGCCCCGGCGAATAAAGAAAACCTAGAACAAAAATGGAAGCCTAAGCCTTCACATCCGAAACTGAAAAATCATCAGTTGGAGAATCGTTTTTACAGGGTAGGCATGGTGAAGGCGGAATGGAAATAGAAAACTACTAAATGACTTAGTCTTGCCTTCTTCTTCCTTTATGGAGAGAGGGAAAGAGCCCATACTTGGAGCATGAATTCATACGTAAGATGCCCAGTTGGATCACTAATTCGTAGATGGACAACCTCTAGAAAGGATCTCCCTCGAAAGGAGAATAAATACCATTGTAGCTAGGCTCTGTTCTCTTGAATAGGTAGGCTCAGTATGCTAAGGAAGCTTGGTCTGCTTAGGGCTCATATGAGGTAGGACAGATAATACAATTTCACCGGCGAGATGAGTATGGAAATCCTGACGGGCTAGAGGGTGGGCTTTAGAACAATTTACTGAGACTCTGTTATACTAAAATAGAAAGAAGTTGGTTCCTGGACAAGGTCCTATCCTAGGCTTAGAGCTGAGCTAGACCCCTATCCCTAACTTATTTCGGAATGATTTAGAGAGCTGCGAATCAGGCTTTCAGAGTGGTGGCAAGCAGGGCAAGAAGATAAAGTCCAATATGACCCTAAGCAGATTTTTGACATCTTTCTCGCATCCGCTTTCAGGTTTGACATGAAATTATAGCTCTCGTACTTAGTGACGAGTTCGAGCCTTAGAAGCATGCGAAGGAATAAGGTCTGGAATAAATCTTGTATGAGTCCTTTAATCGAGTCCCTCTTCTTTAATAGGTGCTTTCAAGTAGCAGGTTTTGATTATCTTTTTACGATTACGATTCCAGTATTAAATATCTCCGCCTCACCAATCCTTTATCAAAGTCTAGTACTTATGGGCGCAAGTCAGTCTCTTCAAGTGGAAGCAATCATAGGGGGTTCGGATCTGAGGTAAGCCTTCCTCTATCATTGGTAGGCAAAAAAGGGGTAAGCGAACCTGGCTGTCTTTCTTAATAAGCAAATGGGTAAGTAAGCACAAACAGTAAGAATCTCTTTCTGTGTTCAAGCCTGCTCCTGGTCGCTCGGCCTCTTGTTGTAGTGTGATCCTTGAAAGTACCCAAAGTTAGGCAATCAGCATGAATTCCTTTAAATGGATCCCTCTTTCTTAATGACTCTTCTTAAGGAGTAGGATCTGTTGCCTAGGAGCTCAAAGAAAGATAGCGAAGAAATATTTTATTTTGAAAGCAAAGAGGAGTGTGGCGGTCGTGCAAGCAAGCGAAGTCGAATATATTAGATGAGCTTGCTGCACTCCGATCCATTCCCTTAATATAATAGGCTGTCTACGTCAATTTTTTTGTAGCAAGAAGCCCTGTGAACCCCCTCTCATAGGTGACTGGGAAGGGAAAACGGTAGAAAAAAGCCCTTATTATTATTAAACGTAGCTGTCTTTAAAGTGCAAGTGAAATATCGACTTTCATTCAACTTTAGAAAACTATAGTAAAGTAGCAAAGTTCAGAGGAGCAGCAGGCAAGCAAGAAGCTCATCCATTGAAGTTGAAGTAGTTTCAGTACTTCATCAATTTTAGTTGAAGTAAACGATTGATCTCTATCGTATCAAGCATGAATCGATCTTTTTTATTCAATCTAGATCCCCTTGCAATTGATCTGTGCGATATCGAGTATGCTAACGCGAATCTCGAACGGTCGTAATCAAATCTCTCAATCGTTTTCCTTTTCTCCTGTCGTTAACTCTCGAAATTCTTGCAAGGCTCTCAAACGGTCTAACTGTCGGAAACTTTCATAATCGTTCCAACCGGTCAGTCCGATCTGGCTTTCCTGCCTCTCTCTTCTCTAGTCGTCTAGTATCATACTCTTATTCAGATTATTATTTTCATTCATTCAATGAAACTTCAATTTTATTTTCAAAGGTGTGTTTCGAGGTACAGATCACCAAAGACGGGTGGATGCTCAGTCTCAGTGTCAGAAAACCAATACTGTTTGGAACTTCACTTCTAGAGCTCCATCTCCCAGAATCAAAACCTTCTTGTTCTAAAGGCATGGCTCTCTCTCATCTTATTCTACTACTTTGTAGAGGAAGTCAGTCGTGAATCTCGGTATAACTTTGTTACCTTAGCCTGGAAAACAGCCTAGGAAACTAGGCCTCTTTCTATCCCGATATTGAGCCAAGCTCGGCACCCCTGGTTGTGTTACAGATTCAGTTTCCCAAGAACAATCAAACAGTTCGTAACTCTAATTGCGTGACGTGATCGGCTGTTAGGACGATGGGGACGATAGAGAGTCCTCTAGCCCGGTCCCGTCCTTGCGTCCTTGTATTCTGATTGTTCTTACCGAGCTAGCGAATCTAAAGTCTTTCATTATGTGGTTAGGCCTCTTTCTCTACTGCCTCTTTGTTTCATAAGGATCTAAGCTTTCCTGGCCCCGGTCTCTCTTAGGCATTTTAGCTATATGCTTTTATTCCTCTTCTAGTAGCTAGTATCAAAATTTAGTATCATATCATTTCCGAAGAAAGAGAGTATGCTAAAATAGATTTTCTTCTAGGGATAGAGCACTCTGTAAGAAGGTAGTCTGCCCTCCATACTAAGCTAAGGTCCACACTATAGATTAGCTATAGTAGCTATAATAAGACAAGAGGTAAATTAGATCGATCAGTTCTTCTTGCTTTACTCTTGCTAGGCAGAAAGAGAAGAAAGACTATTGTGACTTTCACTTTGTGAGCACGTGATTTTTGCCCTATATGAATTACTCCCAAAATTTCAAACAAAATAATTTTCTTTCATTATTTTACACTTTTGCGATGTTTTGTGTTATTGTTTGCATTTTTATAAAAAACATACACTGACATTTGCATTTAGGATTTAATTTCATATTTTAGGATTATTTAGTGGTTAAGCTGTTTTAGAACAAAATTTAAAGAAAATAATAATAATAGTCCATTTTTGCATTTTTAATTGTTAATTGATGAATTTGTCATGGGTTTGCTTTTAAATAGGATTTAATAGAGTTTTAGGAATTAATTAGTTTAATTTTGGAAACAAAGCAGGTCTTTGATTTTGCATTTTAATAAAGTTAGAAAAACATAAAGTACAAAATGAAAACAAATAAGTAAATAAAATACAAAAAAGAAAAGAAGGAAAACAAATAAAAAGAAATTAGAATTTTTAGGCTGGCCAATCTTGGGCCAATTTTTGACCCCAGCCCAAAAAATCCCTCCCAAATACGGCTAAAATGGCCCAAACCCAACCCTTTTACCCGGTCCAGCTCCCCTACCCTTTGAACGACGTCGTTTGGTTAAGTTTTAATCTTGACCGTCGATGTTTATTAATCCAACGGACAGGAAGCCCATGTTCAATGATATATATATGTCCTAACCTTACCCACCCCCTCCCCCCCAAGTCCGTCTCCCTCACTCCCCCATAACCCATTCTACGAGACCACCGCCCTTCGCCGCCTGCCGCCCGCCGAAAATCGCCTGCGGCGGCGGCCGGTCACCAAACGCCCCCAAAAACACACCACAGCACCTCCTCCATCTCCTCATTCCCAATCTGGGATCAGTCTTCCTCAATTCCCTTCCCAACTCCTCGAATCTTCAAAATTACTGTCACCGTCTCCGCCGTGTCCGGCGGCGGTCACCCCAAACCGGTCCAAAATCACACCTCATGCTCCTCTCCTCCTCTCCTTTCCACATCCATGTCTATTCTCCCTCAAGTATCACCCGAATTCCTCGAATTCCGATTCAAAGTTCCGCCCCAAAACCCTAATTTCTCCAAACAATCCCAGATTAATACCATACACTCCCATCACCCTCCTCTGCCCAAATCCCTAAACCGTTGTCCCCAAATCCAACAGGCACTGATACAATTTCAAATCTAGGGTTGGAAAAGTTTGAACCTCTTCTGGGTTTTTGAAGGTTCGACTTGGCTCAGTTGATGTATTGTGTTTAGTAAAGGCCGGGTCAGTAAGTTCTTTCTTCTTTATTCAATTTTTTCCGTTTATGGTTGATTCTCTGCTCATGCTTTTGATTTTCTGTAGTTTAATCTTGTATGTGGATTGATTCTGTTCTCGTGATCTTGTGTGAATCAATGTTTGTCTCTACTAGTATAGGTTTAATCGTTACTGATTAGTTTAGTTAGGCTTCATCTTTGTTTAGCCTTCTATTCGTTTTTAGGATTAATCTTGACTCAATTTTGATTCATATGCTTGATTTCAATTATTTGATCAATAGATGTTACTTTTAATTTGATTTTAACCTGGTTCATTTATCGTTAATCCTTAGTTCACTGACCAGCCGAGGTAATGAGTGGAGTTAATGTGAATAATCTAGATTTTTGTTAACCATGGTCAATCCTTGACCAATTATCAGGGTTGGAGGTTTAGGTTTGCCTAGGTTAGTAGTTTCAGGGGTATCCAGGGGGTATTTTGGGCACTTAAAAGGGGTTAGAATGTTGTAGTTCAAACTAGAAGCTTCTAGGACCTTCCAAAGTAGGACTGTAGTGTAATTTCAGTAATTTTAGTGTATTAACTTGAGGAACAAGTCAATAAGTAAAGGACTATTTGTGAAAATAAAATAGGGAGTAAAAAGAAAGCTGAAAATCTGAGGGCTGCCCTCATTTTGCCTATAAAAAGGCATGTCAATGCCTTAGAGAACAAGTTTTGGAGATCCAAAAATTCCCCCAAAAGGGTACTCTCTAAATTCCAGATTTGATTTTGAAATTCAACATTCAAAAACCCAAAAAACAGTAGAAAACCTCTAGAAAAACAAAAAAATAGCACAAAAACTCCCAAAATGCTGTCCTATTGGAAATCTTAGGTTAATTTTGAGATTTGGTTGTTGAATTGCATATTCTAGATCAATATCTGGTTGCTGAAGTTTGTTTTGAAGTTTCTTGGGTCAATCTCGAGTTCATTTGGGTTTTATTCAAGCTGTGATTGGTTGATTTACTGATCTTATTGGTTTAGCACATTTCCTGGGTTTGAACTTGTCTCTGGGCTGTATTTGAGTCATCCGCTTGTCATTTGTTGCTGCTGACCTATCCTTTCTTCTTATATTGTAATTTCCAGGTACAAATTCTAAACCGTGGTGATGTATATCTGATTTGAGAAGTTGAAAAACGGAAATCCTATCGCTCTGTGCCTGATGTTTATGTAATCAGCTTAGTTTAGATTAATTTCACTTTAGTAGCTAAATGTTGTAACTGAACTGGACTGTATGAAATTTTTCGGACTTGCTGTAGTTAATTTGATTGGTTATTTTCGTGTGCTTTAACATAATTGATAGCTTAATTTGTTCATTATGAGCATGTTGAAAATGAGGCTTGGGATAGTTAAATCGCTGTTAGCTTTCAGATTTTGAATGTTAAGATTAGTCTCACGTGATTCGAGCAGTTGAACTGATTTCGTCATATAGCTAAACATCATTTTAGTTAATCATGGCTTCCTATAGTTGCTTGTGGAATTCATAGCTTAATAACTTTATAAATGCTTTAAATCTAGGTTCAGTCTGCAAGTACATTTCATAAAACGTAGGAGGTTGCAATTAGTGAGCTGCTGAAATTTTCAGAATAAGTATGCTAGATTCCAAAGTGCACATGAGTTGAATATGTATGCAAAATTGGATTAAGGTCAGAAGTAGACTTGTGTGTGGGATAAACTGGACTCCCTTTAGTTAAATATAGCTTGGGCCTGATTTTCGTTTACACGAGGCCCATGTTTGGGCACTGTTTCTTTTTACAGGCAGGATTGGATCTGTTTAAGGCCAGTTTTAAGGCCCAAACCGCTGAAAGCCTCATTGAGGCTACTTTGTTTACTTCAATACCCATTTGAACATCTTAGTCATAATACATGGACGTGACAATTAATTAGGGCCTTTAGAGACAATATTAAATAGAAAATACTAGTTTACTTTAGGTTAGACCTTTAAATAATAAATGAGATGAGCCTCGCTAAACAAAAATACATAAATTGCGGGGCCCTCAACAAATGTATACATTAAAATACTTAGAATTCGGGATGGGCCGTTTAGCGAATTTCACGGCTTTCCCCAAAGATAATAACACGTTAGCTACTTTAGGCGCGTATTTTAAATAATTTTACCTTCCTAAATACGGGTGCACATTTATGTGACCCAAATCCAAATCCCAACGAAGTCGAAATGTGTCAAAAATTGCGGGTGCATTTATGTGACGCGGTTCGAGACGTGTTTTCACGACGTTGCAATTCTCTTAAAATAATAATAATAAAAGCGGTTCAAAGTTAAAAAAGCACATAGGTTAAAACATGTACTAAAATCAAATAAATAAGCCAAATATGACAGTTGAGCGACCGTGCTAGAACCACGGAACCTGGGAATGCCTAACACCTTCTCCCGGTTTAACAGAATTCCTTACTCGGATTTCTGGTTCGCAGACTGTTAACAGAGTCATCATTTCCTCGGTTCGGGATTCAACCGGTGACTTGGGACACCATTAATCTCCCAAGTGGCGACTCTGATATCTTAATAATAAATCCCGTTCCGATTGTCCTTTAAGTGGAAAAACTCCTTTATGCCCTTGCGGGTGTAAGAAAAAGGAGGTGTGATAGCTCTGGCGACTCTGCTGGGGACAATAAACCTAGAACTTCGGTTCAGGGTTTAAGAATTCGAGCTTAGAATAATTGTTATGTTTGGCTTTATCTGATTTTCCTACATGTTTCATGCTAAATGTGCTAAATGCTTTACCGCTTTGATATTATCTGAACTCTATATAAATTGTGCCGAAACCCTTCACTTCTCACCTCCGAGGATGTGCTCACTGGTGGAGACTCCCTATTCTGTTAGTGTCATACCTTGAAATAAGAAAGAGGCCGGACAAGTTACTAAGCCGGATGGCCTTTTGGTTCCCGGTACGTAGCCCCCTCCTCGACTCGAGTTGTCCGCTCGGGTACACAGTCTAGAACATATACCCAGGTTTTAAACCTAGAACAACTTGACCTCATGCCGGATCCCTAGTAGGAACGCTTATCTGCATCACGTGCATTTTGACTTAGGGGACTCAACACAGGGGTTGGGTCCGTCTAGGACAGGTGTACCCGGAATAATGGACCATCCTGATGCATCCTACTTGTGCATTTATCTGTTTTGGACTCGCATGCTGACCGGCTTTGAATATCCGGGAAAAATTGGAAAAACAAAAAGAAAAAAAGAGAAAATAGCAGTGTAGAGAGTTAATTACCTATACTAGAAAAACCAATGTCCAAGTAGTGCCGAATGCTGCCGGATTTTTGAGAAAATGAAAGAAAAAGAAGACAAGTAGTTTTTTTAGTTTGTTTTGTTTACCAATGGAAAAGAAAAACAAAAAAGAGTTTTATTTTCAAATTAATTTGTTTATTTGCCACTGAAAAAGAAAATATAAAAAAAGAATCTTGCTTTCGGAAATAGTGTATTTGCCAACAAAAACAAAAAAGTGTCTTGTTTTCAAAAATAGTTAGGTTTATTTGCCCGAACTACGCAGGTTTGATTCTCACCGGATGTGAGATACGTAGGCAACCCTCATCGGGTCCAACCTCCCCTTTTTCAAAAATAGCCAAGAAAGCCAAAATTTTTAATTTCGTCATGAATAAGTCGGGTGCCGCCATTCTTGTTTAAAATAAGCCAAATGTCCCCAAAAAGGGCGCCGGAAGGCTATTTTTGCAAGAACAGCCACCCAGAGTCAGTTTCAACGGTTAGCAGGCACAGCCTTAAAATCTTCTCCCCGAAGTGCTGAAAGGCTGTAACTGCAAAACCGGCCGTTTGTTTTAAAATTGGAAATTTGAACAAAAATAGTGTCATTTTTTTCCCTCCTTTTAGGTCAAAATAAGTGATTAAATCACCTTAATAAATGTGCAGGATGAGCACGACTCAAAATGAACCTTTCTCAATCATGCATAAAATCCCTTTGGAGTTGCGTCTGTGGTGGAACGACCTAGGAGGAGAAGGGCAAGATGAAGTCAAAAAATATTTGAAAGGGCTTACCGGTTTGTTGGAGATTGTGCCTCGGGGAGACATTATCAGAGCATTGGTCACATGCTGGGACCCGGCACATAACGTCTTCCATTTCTCGGACTTTGAACTAACCCCGACACTAGAGGAAATAGCCGGCTACATCGGAAAAGATGAGGTTCCTTTAAGGCACAAGTACTTAGTTGCCCCAAGAACTGTAGCTGTGCACAGATTTTTAGACTCCCTGAAGATAAGAAGGACGGTTCACAACACAGATCTGGCAAATGGCTTTTGTGCTCCACACTTTATATATCACAGATATGGCCACATCGGGGGATTCAACAACCTGGAAAGCAAGATATGTAGCAAAGGAAACCGCCAAAAATGGGAGGAGCATAGATGTTTCGCTTTTATGGTAGTTTTTCTGGGGCTTGTGGTATTTCCAAGGAAAGACGGAAACATTGACATAAAAATAGCCGGGGTCGTCAGCACTCTACTCACTCAAGCCAAAAGCACTTTGGCGCCCATGATATTAGCCGAAATCTTTTGCGCTCTTACGGCCTGCAAAGCCGGGGGAGACTTCTTCGAGGGGTGCAATTTATTGTTGCAAATGTGGATGACCGAACACCTGTGCCATCGTCCTCAGTTCCTGAGTTATGGGTCCACAAAGAAAACATGTATAGAGGAGTTTTACACAAGGATTAAGGGGGTCAGCTTGCCCGAGGGATTCACGGGTTGGACATCATACTTTTGGTCCCTCACCGCTAGTCAAATAGAATGGACGTTTGGATGGTTGCCTATTGATGAAATCATATATATGCCAGCAATGGGGCCGCACTTCCTTTTGATGGGTCTTAAGAGCATTCAGCCTTATGCTCCGTATCGGGTTTTAAGGCAACTCGGGAGATGCCAGATAGTGCCGAATGACGACGATCTTAGCATCCAAGTGGTTGAGATTGGTCCTGATGGACAGTTTCCTGAAGCAAGGGTTCGCCAGGTTTGGAGCGAATGTCAATACTTGGCAGCGAATACTTGTGTACGGGATCGATCTAAAGGAGAAGTGTCACCTGAGTACCATGCTTGGTGTAGAAGGGAAGTTGCATTTGGGAGGCCGGCTAAAAGACCTCACCTCCAGGATTTTGCTGAATCATCAGAAGAACAGTGGGCTTGGTTAGCTAAAGAAAATGAATACAGGGCCCGCATAGGAGATCTGGAAAAACAGGTCCAAGACCTCCAGTTTGAAAACAGCGTGCAAGCCACGGCTGATGAAGGTGAGAGAAAGAAATTGGCCAAAGAGAATGAAGCCTTACGAGCCCAAATCCAAAAGATGAAGATAGCAGTCGAAAATCCTGTCAGGAGTGCCAAAGATGCAAAGCTTATAGAAAATCTAAGGCAAAAAGTGAATGACTACAATTTTGATCTCAACAAAACAGAAAAGGAATTAGCTGGGGTTCGAAAACAATTGGCTGAAAACGAGGAAGAACGGGCCCGCACGATTAAGCAGTTTAAAGAAGAATACGATAATGAGGTCACAGGATTGAAGAAAAGGGTCATTTCCACAGAGAATAGAATGATCAAACAGGCAAAAGAATTCAAAGTTGAAAGAGAGCACTGCTACACGGCATTGGCACAATTAGAAATGGACTTGCAACAACTCCAGGAACAAAACCAGGTAGCCGAGCAAACTTTGGAGGCTAGGGCTCAACAGATAGGGCAGTTGCTTCAAGAAAAAGGCCGAATGAGAGAGAGAATCTTAACCGTTGCTCACTCCATTACTAGGAAATGCCAAATGTGCGAGAACATGACTCGTACCACCTTCTTTGCATCAGTGATGATATTTATGAAGCAGATAATGAGTGACCTGGACAGACTTCAAGGGGAACTTGCACATAGGCCCGCAGCGAGACCGAACGATGTCCCGCGGGCACCAGGAGCTTTAATGTATTCATGATTGTCCTTTGAGTCTGTATTTCCTTTTCTACTAGTGTTTGTCACTTGAGTATGTATTTCTTTTTCTACTGGAGTCTGTATTTCCTTTTCATTAAAAGTCAGTCAGTTGATTGAGTCTGTATTTTTGTTTGAATTAGAATAGGGTTGGTGGAGTCTGTAGTTCTTTTCAGCATTAGAGTCTGGTAGTCGTTTAGTCTGTCAGTTTTGAGTCTTTGTAATAGACGTAGTTGCTATCAATAAAATTGAAATTCCCAAAAACATATTTTGCTCTTACTTTACATTTATTCTTCACGAACTACGCTCGGTCTGATTCATGCAGGGTCATGATACGTAGGCAATCTACATAGGATTCGACCGTAACCAAATAAAAATAGAAACAATAAGAAAGAAACTGCAAAAAGAGAGAGCGGCAAGAAATAATGGAAAGACAAAAAGGATGCGGCACATAGAAATAAGGAAAAGCCGGGATGACGCATGCAACCAAGCAAAAGCATAATAGAAATGATTAACTGCTTAGGTGCATTCATTCCCAAATGTACGGTTATCTATCTGTTAATGCCCTAACTGCCAACAAGTTGTTGTTGATGAGTTCAGGCAAGTGGTTAAGTTGACTGGTATTCTGGCAACCCATCCCTACAACACCCGCTCTAAGGATAAGTCAAACATGGTCAACCAAGAGTTAGAAGCAAGCATTGTCGACCCGTCTAGGGAGGAGGAAGTAGTGGACGTTAATGCAATGAAGGAGGAGATGTATAAATTGAAGCAACAAATGGCCGAGATGTACCAGGCCTGGTCAAAGGGACATCCACCACCAGCCTATCCTGCTAACCCCACCTACATCCCACCACTAGCTTAGCCTCAAGATCCTCCCACGGTGAACTCATCTCCGGCTTTCCCTACTTACCAGCAGTACTACAGAACCACCTCTCAAACACCACCATCTCCACTACCCAAACAAATCCCACGCCCTCCACCGCCAACTACTCATGTGTTTGTAGCTCCCGTACCTGTCGCATTACACAGGTCTTCTAGTGAACCTTTGTTCCAAACCCATGATAACCAGTATTACCCACCCGAAGCCACCTTCAAACCACCAGAACCATGCCCTTACACTCCCCGTCTTGATCTTTCAGCTGAAGAAGAAAAGCCTTCGAAAAACTCTGAGCAAGAGGAAATGATACGGAAGGTTAAGAGCTTAGAACAGTCATTCAGAAATATGCAGGGGCTTGGAGGACAAGTGAGTGTAGCCTACAAGGACCTGTGCCTGTTTCCTGATGTCCAGTTGTCATCAGGATTCAAGTTACCCAAGTTTGACCTATATGATGGACATGGTGATCCGGTGGCCCACTTAAGGGGGTTCTGCAGCAAAATGAGAGGAGCTGGGGGAAGGGACGAGTTATTGATGGCTTACTTCAGTCAAAGTCTAAGTGGAGCAGCCTTGGAGTGGTACACACGACAGGATCATGCTCGATGGTACACTTGGGACGATCTGGCCCAAGCATTTGCATGTCATTTTCAGTATAATCTCGAAATTGTCCCGGACCTCCTGTCACTGACTAAAATTGAGAAGAAGCCCGGGGAAAGCTTCAGAGAATACGGTTTCCGATGGAGAGAGCAGGCGGCAAGAGTCGATCCTCCAATGAAAGAGAGCGAGATGGTTGATTATTTCCTACAGGCTTTGGAACCCACCTATTATGGTCACCTGGTGTCAGCAGTGGGAAAAACTTTCAACGAGGTAGTGAAAATGGGAAGTATGGTGGAAGAGGATCTCAAGTCTAACAAGATTATGAACTATTCGGCGATCAAGGCAACTACCCAGGCCATTCAGAGCGGCACTGGAGGGGTATTGGGAAAGAAGAAGAAAGAAGATGTTGCAGTAGTGGAATCGAGAGCTTGGTCCAGGGGTCCATCACCATATTATCACCAACCTCGCCCTCATCCCCAAACCTACCCACACACCCCATATAGCCCACCGCAACACTATTGCCCACCTCCTGTCCCCAATTTCTCTGTCCACCATGCCCAAACATACCCCCAACCTCCTACCCATGCTCAATGGCGCGCACCCACCCCACAAAATACTTACCCAGCTCAAACGCACCTACCCACCCCCGACGAA